>NW_022603350.1:7500-20000 GCF_008692095.1 Etheostoma spectabile
TGGCGCTCACCGGAGAAGGGGAAAAAGTGCGCAAGCGGTTGACCCTTTACCGCCCGTCACCTCCCCCGGTCGAAAAACTTAGAAAAAATCCAGGGTTTCGCGCCCAGGGTAACCTAATTTTCATTTTTTTTCAAAGTTTTTCGACCGAGGGAGGGGAAGGGAAGCGGTAGAGGGTCAACCGCCTCTGCATTTTCTCCCCCTTCCCCGGTCGGGAAGAAAGTCAACACTTAGAAAATTTTCGACACTTAGAAAAAAGTCGACACTCTGAAAATTTTCGACACTTTGAAAAAAGTCGACACTTGGAAAAAAGTCGACACTTTGAAAATTTTCGACACTTTGAAAATTTTCGACACTTTGAAAATTTTCCGCGCTCGGACGGAACCGGAGCTCCGGGGGGGGGGGACCGGCGCGAAACGCCGCGGTTTGACTCTCTCTCCGGGCCCTTCCTCCGGAGAGAAGGCCCTCAAATTGCGGTTAAAATCATCCGGGGGAGACGCACCGTCGGCGGACTGAGCTGTCCCAACTCCCCCTGTCACCCTCCGCCTGGTTACTGTGGAGCTGGGGGTGTTAAAACGCGGTAAAAATCATCCGGGGAGACGCACCATGAGCGGACTGAGCTGTCCCAACTCCCCCTGTCACCCTCCGCCTGGTTAATGTGGAGCTAAGGGGTGTTAAAACGCGGTGAAAATCATCCGGGGGACGCACCATGAGCGGACTGAGCTGCCCCAACTCCCCCTGTCATCCTCCATCTTGTTAATGTGGAGCTAAGGGGTGTTAAAACGCGGTAAAAATCATCCGGGGGAGACGCACCATGAGCGGACTGAGCTGTCCCAACTCCCCCTGTCATCCTCCGCCTGGTTAATGTGGAGCTAAGGGGTGTAAAACAAACCACTGAAAAATCAAAAGGGGAAAACGCGGAAAAATCATCCGGGGAGACGCACCATGAGCGGACTGAGCTGTCCAAACTCCCCCTGTCATCCTCCGCCTGGTTAATGTGGCGCTAAGGGGTGTTAAAACGCGGTAAAAATCATCCGGGGGAGACGCACCATGAGCGGACTGAGCTGTCCAAACTCCCCCTGTCATCCTGTCCCTCCGCCTGGTTAATGTGGAGCTAAGGGGTGTTAAAACGCGGTAAAAATCATCCGGGGGAGACGCACCATGAGCGGACTGAGCTGTCCAAACTCCCCCTGTCATCCTCCGCCTGGTTAATGTGGCGCTAAGGGGTGTTAAAACGCGGAAAAAATCATCCGGGGGAGACGCACCATGAGCGGACTGAGCTGTCCCAACTCCCCCTGTCATCCTCCATCTTGTTAATGTGGAGCTAAGGGGTGTTAAAACGCGGTAAAAATCATCCGGGGAGACGCACCATGAGCGGACTGAGCTGTCCCAACTCCCCCTGTCATCCTCCGCCTGGTTAATGTGGAGCTAAGGGGTGTTAAAACGCGGTAAAAATCATCCGGGGGAGACGCACCATGAGCGGACTGAGCTGTCCAAACTCCCCCTGTCATCCTCCGCCTGGTTAATGTGGCGCTAAGGGGTGTTAAAACGCGGAAAAAATCATCCGGGGGAGACGCACCATGAGCGGACTGAGCTGTCCCAACTCCCCCTGTCATCCTCCATCTTGTTAATGTGGAGCTAAGGGGTGTTAAAACGCGCACCATGAGCGGACTGAGCTGTCCCAACTCCCCCTGTCATCCTCCGCCTGGTTAATCTAAGGGGTCGCGGTAAAAATCATCCGGGGAGACGCACCATGAGCGGACTGAGCTGTCCAAACTCCCCCTGTCATCCTCCGCCTGGTTAATGTGGCGCTAAGGGGTGTTAAAACGCCATCCTGAGCGGACTGAGCTGTCCCAAATCCTAAGGGTGTTAAAACGCGGTAAAAATCATCCGGGGGAGACGCACCATGAGCGGACTGAGCTGTCCCAACTCCCCCTGTCATCCTCCGCCTGGTTAATGTGGAGCTAAGGGGTGTTAAAACGCGGTAAAAATCATCCGGGGGAGACGCACCATGAGCGGACTGAGCTGTCCAAACTCCCCCTGTCATCCTCCGCCTGGTTAATGTGGCGCTAAGGGGTGTTAAAACGCGGAAAAAATCATCCGGGGGAGACGCACCATGAGCGGACTGAGCTGTCCCAACTCCCCCTGTCATCCTCCATCTTGTTAATGTGGAGCTAAGGGGTGTTAAAACGCGGTAAAAATCATCCGGGGGACGCACCATGAGCGGACTGAGCTGTCCCAACTCCCCCTGTCATCCTCCGCCTGGTTAATGTGGAGCTAAGGGGTGTTAAAACGCGGTAAAAATCATCCGGGGGAGACGCACCATGAGCGGACTGAGCTGTCCAAACTCCCCCTGTCATCCTCCGCCTGGTTAATGTGGCGCTAAGGGGTGTTAAAACGCGGTAAAAATCATCCGGGGGAGACGCACCATGAGCGGACTGAGCTGTCCCAACTCCCCCTGTCATCCTCCATCTTGTTAATGTGGAGCTAAGGGGTGTTAAAACGCGGTAAAAATCATCCGGGGGAGACGCACCATGAGCGGACTGAGCTGTCCCAACTCCCCCTGTCATCCTCCGCCTGGTTAATGTGGAGCTAAGGGGTGTTAAAACGCGGTAAAAATCATCCGGGGGAGACGCACCATGAGCGGACTGAGCTGTCCAAACTCCCCCTGTCATCCTCCGCCTGGTTAATGTGGCGCTAAGGGGTGTTAAAACGCGGAAAAAATCATCCGGGGGAGACGCACCATGAGCGGACTGAGCTGTCCCAACTCCCCCTGTCATCCTCCATCTTGTTAATGTGGAGCTAAGGGGTGTTAAAACGCGGTAAAAATCATCCGGGGGAGACGCACCATGAGCGGACTGAGCTGTCCCAACTCCCCCTGTCATCCTCCGCCTGGTTAATGTGGAGCTAAGGGGTGTTAAAACGCGGTAAAAATCATCCGGGGAGACGCACCATGAGCGGACTGAGCTGTCCAAACTCCCCCTGTCATCCTCCGCCTGGTTAATGTGGCGCTAAGGGGTGTTAAAACGCGGTAAAAATCATCCGGGGGAGACGCACCATGAGCGGACTGAGCTGTCCCAACTCCCCCTGTCATCCTCCATCTTGTTAATGTGGAGCTAAGGGGTGTTAAAACGCGGTAAAAATCATCCGGGGGAGACGCACCATGAGCGGACTGAGCTGTCCCAACTCCCCCTGTCATCCTCCGCCTGGTTAATGTGGAGCTAAGGGGTGTTAAAACGCGGTGAAAATCATCCGGGGAGACGCACCATGAGCGGACTGAGCTGTCCCAACTCCCCCTGTCACCCTCCGCCTGGTTACTGTGGAGCTGGGGGTGTTAAAACGCGGTAAAAATCACCCGGGGGAGACGCACCATGAGCGGACTGAGCTGTCCCAACTCTCCCTGACATCCTCCGCCTGGTTATTGTGGAGCTAGGGGTGTTAAAACGCGGTGAAAATCATCCGGGGGAGACGCACCATGAGCGGACTGAGCTGTCCCAACTCCCCCTGTCATCCTCCGCCTGGTTAATGTGGAGCTAAGGGGTGTTAAAACGCGGTAAAAATCATCCGGGGGAGACGCACCGTCGGCGGACTGAGCTGTCCCAACTCCCCCTGTCATCCTCCGCCTGGTTACTGTGGAGCTAAGGGGTGTTAAAACGCGGTAAAAATCATCCGGGGGAGACGCACCATGAGCGGACTGAGCTGTCCCAACTCCCCCTGTCACCCTCCGCCTGGTTACTGTGGAGCTGGGGGTGTTAAAACGCGGTAAAAATCACCCGGGGGAGACGCACCATGAGCGGACTGAGCTGTCCCAACTCTCCCTGACATCCTCCGCCTGGTTATTGTGGAGCTAGGGGTGTTAAAACGCGGTAAAAATCATCCGGGGGAGACGCACCGTCGGCGGACTGAGCTGTCCCAACTCCCCCTGTCACCCTCCGCCTGGTTACTGTGGAGCTGGGGGTGTTAAAACGCGGTAAAAATCATCCGGGGGAGACGCACCATGAGCGGACTGAGCTGTCCCAACTCCCCCTGTCATCCTCCGCCTGGTTAATGTGGAGCTAAGGGGTGTTAAAACGCGGTAAAAATCATCCGGGGGAGACGCACCATGAGCAGATTGAGCTCTGCCATCTGCCCCTATGTCCCTGCTCCTGGTAACCCCTGAAGAAATAGCCAAAAATTGTTTTAAATGAATCCGGGGAAGACGCACTGTGAGGGGACCGAGTTCTGCCAGCACTCCCTGTCATATTTCGCCTGGTTAATGTGGAGGAAAATGGCGTTAAAATGCGGTTAAAATCATCCGTGTGAGAGGCTCCATGGGTGGGTTGAGCTCTGCCTGCTCCCCCTGTCATGCTCCACCTGGTTACTGTGGTCAAAAAGGGCGTTAAAACGCGGTTAAATTCATCCGTGTGAGAGGCTCCATGGGTGGGTTGAGCTCTGCCTGCTCCCCCTGTCATGCTCCACCTGGTTACTGTGGTCAAAAAGGGCGTTAAAACGCGGTTAAATTCATCCGTGTGAGAGGCTCCATGGGCGGGTTGAGCTCTGCCTGCTCCCCCTGTCATGCTCCACCTGGTTACTGTAGTCAAAAAGGGCGTTAAAACGCGGTTAAACTCATCCGTGTGAGAGGCTCCATGGGCGGGTTGAGCTCTGCCTGCTCTCCCTGTCATGCTCCACCTGGTTACTGTGGCGAAAAAGGGCGTTAAAACGCGGTTAAAATCATCCGTGTGAGAGGCCCTATGTGCGGGTTGAGCTGTGCCTGCTCTCCCTGTCATGCTCCATCTGGTTACTGTGGCCCAAAAGGGCGTTAAAACGCGGTTAAAATCATCCGTGTGAGAGGCCCTATGTGCGGGTTGAGCTGTGCCTGCTCTCCCTGTCATGCTCCACCTGGTTACTGTGGCCCAAAAGGGCGTTAAAACGCGGTTAAAATCATCCGTGTGAGAGGCTCCATGGGCGGGTTGAGCTGTGCCTGCTCTCCCTGTCATCCTCCGCCAGCTAACCATGGAGGTAATCACCGACACGTTGCGGTTAAATTCATCCAGAGGAGAAGCCCCATGAGCGGATGGAGCTCTGACGCTCTCCGCCGTCTTTCTCTGGAGGCCCATGTTTTCAAAAACTGGGTTTCTCAAATCGTGCGGATGGTAGCTGCGAAAACCACCCCAAAGTGACGCTCACCGGAGAAGGGGGAAGCCACAGAAGCTCTACTGTCTCCCCTCCTCCGGTCGAAAAACTTAGAAAAAATCCAGAATTTTTCGCCCCTGGTAACCTAAGTTTTTTTTCTAAGTTTTTCGACCGGAGAAGGGGAAATGCAGAAGCGGTTGACCTTCTCCCGCTTCTGCAAATGCCTTCTCCGGTCGAAAAACTTTAACTTTTTAACACTTTGAAAAAGGCTCCAGGGCCCTAATCCGCCACTCTTATCCCCAGCTAGAGGCTCTGTTGCTGGGCAATGGCCCCCAGGGCTGCAGGCCTCCCTTCTCTGCCCCAGAAACATGCACTGACACTGGGTTAAAAGCCTCCAGCACCCTCACACCCCCTCGTTAGGCCCAGCTTGTGGCTCTGTTGCCGGGCAACGGCCTCCAGGGCTGCAGGCCTCACCTCTGTGCCCCACTCTCAAGCACTGAAGCTGGGTTAACAAGCTCCAGCACACTCACACTCCCTCGTTAGGCCCAGCTTGTGGCTCTGTTGCCGGGCAACGGCCTCCAGGGCTGCAGGCCTCACCTCTGTGCCCCACTCTCAAGCACTGAAGCTGGGTTAACAAGCTCCAGCACACTCACACTCCCTCGTTAGGCCCAGCTTGTGGCTCTGTTGCCGGGCAACGGCCTCCAGGGCTGCAGGCCTCACCTCTGTGCCCCACTCTCAAGCACTGAAGCTGGGTTAACAAGCTCCAGCACACTCACACTCCCTCGTTAGGCCCAGCTTGTGGCTCTGTTGCCGGGCAACGGCCTCCAGGGCTGCAGGCCTCACCTCTGTGCCCCACTCTCAAGCACTGAAGCTGGGTTAACAAGCTCCAGCACACTCACACTCCCTCGTTAGGCCCAGCTTGTGGCTCTGTTGCCGGGCAACGGCCTCCAGGGCTGCAGGCCTCACCTCTGTGCCCCACTCTCAAGCACTGAAGCTGGGTTAACAAGCTCCAGCACACTCACACTCCCTCGTTAGGCCCAGCTTGTGGCTCTGTTGCCGGGCAACGGCCTCCAGGGCTGCAGGCCTCACCTCTGTGCCCCACTCTCAAGCACTGAAGCTGGGTTAACAAGCTCCAGCACACTCACACTCCCTCGTTAGGCCCAGCTTGTGGCTCTGTTGCCGGGCAACGGCCTCCAGGGTGAAATGCATCCCCTGTATGCCCCACTCTCATGCACTGAAGCTGGGTTAACAAGCTCCAGCGCCATCACACTCCCTCCCTAGGCCCAGAAAGTGGCTCTCACTCTGGCCTTTGACCTCCAGGGCTGCAGGCCTCACCTCTGTACCCCAGAAACATGCACTGACACCGGGTTAACAGGCTCCAGCACCCTCCCACACCCCCCAAAGGCCCAGTAAGTGGCTCTAAGTCTGGCCTGTGACCTCCAGGGTTATAGGCCTTCACTCTATGCCCCAGTTACATGCACTGACCCTGGCTAAACATGTTCCAGCACCCTCCCACACCCCCAAAGGCCCAGTAAGTGGCTCTGAGTCTGGCCTATGACCTCCAGGGTTATAAGCCTTCACTATATGCCCCAGTTACATGCACTGACCCTGGGTAAACATGTCCCAGCACCCTCCCACACCCCCCAAAGGCCCAGTAAGTGGCTCTGAGTCTGGCCTATGACCTCCAGGGTTATAAGCCTTCACTATATGCCCCAGTTACATGCACTGACCCTGGGTAAACATGTCCCAGCACCCTCCCACACCCCCCAAAGGCCCAGTAAGTGGCTCTCACTCTGGCCTGTGACCTCCAGGGTTAAAAGCCTTCACTCTGTGGCCCAATAACATGCACTGACACTGGGTTAACAGGCTCCAGCACCCTCCCACACCCCCTCAATGCCCAGCAAGTGACTCTAAGTCAGGCCTGTGACCTCCAGGGTTATAAGCCTTCACTATATGCCCCAGTTACATGCACTGACCCTGGGTAAACATGTCCCAGCACCCTCCCACACCCCCCCAAGGCCCAGTAAGTGGCTCTCACTCTGGCCTCTGACCTCCAGGGTTATAAGCCTTCACTCTGTGGCCCAATAACATGCACTGTAGCTGGGATAAAAGGCTCCAGCACCCTCCCACACCCCCCAAAGGCCCAGTAAGTGGCTCTAAGTCTGGCCTATGACCCCCAGGGTTATAACCCTTCACTCTGTGGCCCAATAACATGCACTGTAGCTGGGATAAAAGGCTCCAGCACCCTCCCACACCCCCCAAAGGCCCAGCAAGTGGCTCTAAGTCTGGCCTATGACCCCCAGGGTTATAACCCTTCACTCTGTGGCCCAATAACATGCACTGACACTGGGTTAACAGGCTCCAGCACACTCCCACACCCCCTTAATGCCCAGCAAGTGGCTCTAAGTCTGGCCTATGACCTCCAGGGTTAAAAGCCTTCACTATGTGGCCCAATAACATGCACTGACACTGGGTTAACAGGCTCCAGCACCCTCCCACACCCCCTTAATGCCCAGCAAGTGGCTCTAAGTCTGGCCTATGACCTCCAGGGTTAAAAGCCTTCACTATGTGGCCCAATAACATGCACTGACACTGGGTTAACAGGCTCCAGCACCCTCCCACACCCCCTTAATGCCCAGCAAGTGGCTCTAAGTCTGGCCTATGACCTCCAGGGTTAAAAGCCTTCACTATGTGGCCCAATAACATGCACTGACACTGGGTTAACAGGCTCCAGCACCCTCCCACACCCCCCAAAGGCCCAGCAAGTGGCTCTCACTCTGGCCTGTGACCTCCAGGGTTATAGGCCTTCACTCTATGCCCCAGTTACATGCACTGACCCTGGGTAAACATGTCCCAGCACCCTCCCACACCCCCCAAAGGCCCAGTAAGTGGCTCTAAGTCTGGCCTATGACCCCCAGGGTTATAACCCTTCACTCTGTGGCCCAATAGCATGCACTGACACCGGGTTAACAGGCTCCAGCACACTCCCACACCCCCCAAAGGCCCAGTAAGTGGCTCTAAGTCTGGCCTGTGACCTCCAGGGTTATAGGCCTTCACTCTATGCCCCAGTTACATGCACTGACCCTGGCTAAACATGTTCCAGCACCCTCCCACACCCCCCAAAGGCCCAGTAAGTGGCTCTGAGTCTGGCCTATGACCTCCAGGGTTATAAGCCTTCACTATATGCCCCAGTTACATGCACTGACCCTGGGTAAACATGTCCCAGCACCCTCCCACACCCCCCAAAGGCCCAGTAAGTGGCTCTGAGTCTGGCCTATGACCTCCAGGGTTATAAGCCTTCACTATATGCCCCAGTTACATGCACTGACCCTGGGTAAACATGTCCCAGCACCCTCCCACACCCCCCAAAGGCCCAGTAAGTGGCTCTCACTCTGGCCTGTGACCTCCAGGGTTAAAAGCCTTCACTCTGTGGCCCAATAACATGCACTGACACTGGGTTAACAGGCTCCAGCACCCTCCCACACCCCCTCAATGCCCAGCAAGTGACTCTAAGTCAGGCCTGTGACCTCCAGGGTTATAAGCCTTCACTATATGCCCCAGTTACATGCACTGACCCTGGGTAAACATGTCCCAGCACCCTCCCACACCCCCCCAAGGCCCAGTAAGTGGCTCTCACTCTGGCCTCTGACCTCCAGGGTTATAAGCCTTCACTCTGTGGCCCAATAACATGCACTGTAGCTGGGATAAAAGGCTCCAGCACCCTCCCACACCCCCCAAAGGCCCAGTAAGTGGCTCTAAGTCTGGCCTATGACCCCCAGGGTTATAACCCTTCACTCTGTGGCCCAATAACATGCACTGTAGCTGGGATAAAAGGCTCCAGCACCCTCCCACACCCCCCAAAGGCCCAGCAAGTGGCTCTAAGTCTGGCCTATGACCCCCAGGGTTATAACCCTTCACTCTGTGGCCCAATAACATGCACTGACACTGGGTTAACAGGCTCCAGCACACTCCCACACCCCCTTAATGCCCAGCAAGTGGCTCTAAGTCTGGCCTATGACCTCCAGGGTTAAAAGCCTTCACTATGTGGCCCAATAACATGCACTGACACTGGGTTAACAGGCTCCAGCACCCTCCCACACCCCCTTAATGCCCAGCAAGTGGCTCTAAGTCTGGCCTATGACCTCCAGGGTTAAAAGCCTTCACTATGTGGCCCAATAACATGCACTGACACTGGGTTAACAGGCTCCAGCACCCTCCCACACCCCCTTAATGCCCAGCAAGTGGCTCTAAGTCTGGCCTATGACCTCCAGGGTTAAAAGCCTTCACTATGTGGCCCAATAACATGCACTGACACTGGGTTAACAGGCTCCAGCACCCTCCCACACCCCCCAAAGGCCCAGCAAGTGGCTCTCACTCTGGCCTGTGACCTCCAGGGTTATAGGCCTTCACTCTATGCCCCAGTTACATGCACTGACCCTGGGTAAACATGTCCCAGCACCCTCCCACACCCCCCAAAGGCCCAGTAAGTGGCTCTAAGTCTGGCCTATGACCCCCAGGGTTATAACCCTTCACTCTGTGGCCCAATAGCATGCACTGACACCGGGTTAACAGGCTCCAGCACACTCCCACACCCCCCAAAGGCCCAGTAAGTGGCTCTAAGTCTGGCCTGTGACCTCCAGGGTTATAGGCCTTCACTCTATGCCCCAGTTACATGCACTGACCCTGGCTAAACATGTTCCAGCACCCTCCCACACCCCCCAAAGGCCCAGTAAGTGGCTCTGAGTCTGGCCTATGACCTCCAGGGTTATAAGCCTTCACTATATGCCCCAGTTACATGCACTGACCCTGGGTAAACATGTCCCAGCACCCTCCCACACCCCCCAAAGGCCCAGTAAGTGGCTCTGAGTCTGGCCTATGACCTCCAGGGTTATAAGCCTTCACTATATGCCCCAGTTACATGCACTGACCCTGGGTAAACATGTCCCAGCACCCTCCCACACCCCCCAAAGGCCCAGTAAGTGGCTCTCACTCTGGCCTGTGACCTCCAGGGTTAAAAGCCTTCACTCTGTGGCCCAATAACATGCACTGACACTGGGTTAACAGGCTCCAGCACCCTCCCACACCCCCTCAATGCCCAGCAAGTGACTCTAAGTCAGGCCTGTGACCTCCAGGGTTATAAGCCTTCACTATATGCCCCAGTTACATGCACTGACCCTGGGTAAACATGTCCCAGCACCCTCCCACACCCCCCCAAGGCCCAGTAAGTGGCTCTCACTCTGGCCTCTGACCTCCAGGGTTATAAGCCTTCACTCTGTGGCCCAATAACATGCACTGTAGCTGGGATAAAAGGCTCCAGCACCCTCCCACACCCCCCAAAGGCCCAGTAAGTGGCTCTAAGTCTGGCCTATGACCTCCAGGGTTAAAAGCCTTCACTCTGTGGCCCAATAACATGCACTGACACTGGGTTAACAGGCTCCAGCACCCTCCCACACCCCCTTAAGGCCCAGCAAGTGGCTCTAAGTCTGGCCTATGACCCCCAGGGTTATAACCCTTCACTCTGTGGCCCAGTTACATGCACTGACCCTGGGTAAACATGTCCCAGCACCCTCCCACACCCCCCAAAGGCCCAGTAAGTGGCTCTAAGTCTGGCCTATGACCCCCAGGGTTATAACCCTTCACTCTGTGGCCCAATAGCATGCACTGACACTGGGTTAACAGGCTCCAGCACACTCCCACACCCCCTTAATGCCCAGCAAGTGGCTCTAAGTCTGGCCTATGACCTCCAGGGTTAAAAGCCTTCACTCTGTGGCCCAATAACATGCACTGACACTGGGTTAACAGGCTCCAGCACCCTCCCACACCCCCTTAAGGCCCAGCAAGTGGCTCTAAGTCTGGCCTATGACCCCCAGGGTTATAACCCTTCACTCTGTGGCCCAGTTACATGCACTGACCCTGGGTAAACATGTCCCAGCACCCTCCCACACCCCCCAAAGGCCCAGTAAGTGGCTCTAAGTCTGGCCTATGACCCCCAGGGTTATAACCCTTCACTCTGTGGCCCAATAGCATGCACTGACACTGGGTTAACAGGCTCCAGCACACTCCCACACCCCCTTAATGCCCAGCAAGTGGCTCTAAGTCTGGCCTATGACCTCCAGGGTTAAAAGCCTTCACTCTGTGGCCCAATAACATGCACTGACACTGGGTTAACAGGCTCCAGCACCCTCCCACACCCCCTTAAGGCCCAGCAAGTGGCTCTCACTCTGGCCTGTGACCTCCAGGGTTATAGGCCTTCACTCTATGCCCCAGTTACATGCACTGACCCTGGGTAAACATGTCCCAGCACCCTCCCACACCCCCTTAATGCCCAGTAAGTGGCTCTAAGTCTGGCCTATGACCCCTAGGGTTATAACCCTTCACTCTGTGGCCCAATAGCATGCACTGACACTGGGTTAACAGGCTCCAGCACCCTCCCACACCCCCTTAAGGCCCAGCAAGTGGCTCTCACTCTGGCCTGTGACCTCCAGGGTTATAGGCCTTCACTCTATGCCCCAGTTACATGCACTGACCCTGGGTAAACATGTCCCAGCACCCTCCCACACCCCCTTAATGCCCAGTAAGTGGCTCTAAGTCTGGCCTATGACCCCTAGGGTTATAACCCTTCACTCTGTGGCCCAATAGCATGCACTGACACTGGGTTAACAGGCTCCAGCACACTCCCACACCCCCTTAATGCCCAGCAAGTGGCTCTAAGTCTGGCCTATGACCTCCAGGGTTAAAAGCCTTCACTCTGGTGCCCAATAACATGCACTGACACTGGGTTAACAGGCTCCAGCACCCTCCCACACCCCCTTAAGGCCCAGCAAGTGGCTCTAAGTCTGGCCTATGACCCCCAGGGTTATAACCCTTCACTCTGTGGCCCAGTTACATGCACTGACCCTGGGTAAACATGTCCCAGCACCCTCCCACACCCCCCAAAGGCCCAGTAAGTGGCTCTAAGTCTGGCCTATGACCCCCAGGGTTATAACCCTTCACTCTGTGGCCCAATAGCATGCACTGACCCTGGGTAAACATGTCCCAGCACCCTCCCACACCCCCCAAAGGCCCAGTAAGTGGCTCTAAGTCTGGCCTATGACCCCCAGGGTTATAACCCTTCACTCTGTGGCCCAATAGCATGCACTGACACTGGGTTAACAGGCTCCAGCACACTCCCACACCCCCTTAATGCCCAGCAAGTGGCTCTAAGTCTGGCCTATGACCTCCAGGGTTAAAAGCCTTCACTCTGTGGCCCAATAACATGCACTGACACTGGGTTAACAGGCTCCAGCACCCTCCCACACCCCCTTAAGGCCCAGCAAGTGGCTCTAAGTCTGGCCTATGACCCCCAGGGTTATAACCCTTCACTCTGTGGCCCAGTTACATGCACTGACCCT
>NW_022603350.1:30000-40884 GCF_008692095.1 Etheostoma spectabile
TTACTGTGGAGCTGGGGGTGTTAAAACGCGGTAAAAATCATCCGGGGGAGACGCACCATGAGCGGACTGAGCTGTCCCAACTCCCCCTGTCACCCTCCGCCTGGTTAATGTGGAGCTAAGGGGTGTTAAAACGCGGTGAAAATCATCCGGGGGAGACGCACCATGAGCGGACTGAGCTGCCCCAACTCCCCCTGTCATCCTCCATCTTGTTAATGTGGAGCTAAGGGGTGTTAAAACGCGGTAAAAATCATCCGGGGGAGACGCACCATGAGCGGACTGAGCTGTCCCAACTCCCCCTGTCATCCTCCGCCTGGTTAATGTGGAGCTAAGGGGTGTTAAAACGCGGTAAAAATCATCCGGGGGAGACGCACCATGAGCGGACTGAGCTGTCCAAACTCCCCCTGTCATCCTCCGCCTGGTTAATGTGGCGCTAAGGGGTGTTAAAACGCGGAAAAAATCATCCGGGGGAGACGCACCATGAGCGGACTGAGCTGTCCAAACTCCCCCTGTCATCCTCCGCCTGGTTAATGTGGCGCTAAGGGGTGTTAAAACGCGGTAAAAATCATCCGGGGGAGACGCACCATGAGCGGACTGAGCTGTCCCAACTCCCCCTGTCATCCTCCATCTTGTTAATGTGGAGCTAAGGGGTGTTAAAACGCGGTAAAAATCATCCGGGGGAGACGCACCATGAGCGGACTGAGCTGTCCCAACTCCCCCTGTCATCCTCCGCCTGGTTAATGTGGAGCTAAGAAACGCGGTAAAAATCATCCGGGGGAGACGCACCATGAGCGGACTGAGCTGTCCAAACTCCCCCTGTCATCCTCCGCCTGGTTAATGTGGCGCTAAGGGGTGTTAAAACGCGGAAAAAATCATCCGGGGGAGACGCACCATGAGCGGACTGAGCTGTCCCAACTCCCCCTGTCATCCTCCATCTTGTTAATGTGGAGCTAAGGGGTGTTAAAACGCGGTAAAAATCATCCGGGGGAGACGCACCATGAGCGGACTGAGCTGTCCCAACTCCCCCTGTCATCCTCCGCCTGGTTAATGTGGAGCTAAGGGGTGTTAAAACGCGGTAAAAATCATCCGGGGGAGACGCACCATGAGCGGACTGAGCTGTCCAACTCCCCCTGTCATCCTCCGCCTGGTTAATGTGGCGCTAAGGGGTGTTAAAACGCGGAAAAATCATCCGGGGGAGACGCACCATGAGCGGACTGAGCTGTCCCAACTCCCCCTGTCATCCTCCATCTTGTTAATGTGGAGCTAAGGGGTGTTAAAACGCGGTAAAAATCATCCGGGGGAGACGCACCATGAGCGGACTGAGCTGTCCCAACTCCCCCTGTCATCCTCCGCCTGGTTAATGTGGAGCTAAGGGGTGTTAAAACGCGGTAAAAATCATCCGGGGGAGACGCACCATGAGCGGACTGAGCTGTCCAAACTCCCCCTGTCATCCTCCGCCTGGTTAATGTGGCGCTAAGGGGTGTTAAAACGCGGAAAAAATCATCCGGGGGAGACGCACCATGAGCGGACTGAGCTGTCCCAACTCCCCCTGTCATCCTCCATCTTGTTAATGTGGAGCTAAGGGGTGTTAAAACGCGGTAAAAATCATCCGGGGGAGACGCACCATGAGCGGACTGAGCTGTCCCAACTCCCCCTGTCATCCTCCGCCTGGTTAATGTGGAGCTAAGGGGTGTTAAAACGCGGTAAAAATCATCCGGGGAGACGCACCATGAGCGGACTGAGCTGTCCAAACTCCCCCTGTCATCCTCCGCCTGGTTAATGTGGCGCTAAGGGGTGTTAAAACGCGGACATCCGGGGGAGACGCACCATGAGCGGACTGAGCTGTCCCAACTCCCCCTGTCATCCTCCATCTTGTTAATGTGGAGCTAAGGAAAACGCGGTAAAAATCATCCGGGGGAGACGCACCATGAGCGGACTGAGCTGTCCCAACTCCCCCTGTCATCCTCCGCCTGGTTAATGTGGAGCTAAGGGGTTAAAACGCGGTAAAAATCATCCGGGGAGACGCACCATGAGCGGACTGAGCTGTCCAAATCCTCCGCCTGGTTACGCTAAGGGGTGTTAAAACGCGGTAAAAATCATCCGGGGAGACGCACCATGAGCGGACTGAGCTGTCCCAACTCCCCCTGTCATCCTCCATCTTGTTAATGTGGAGCTAAGGGGTGTTAAAACGCGGTAAAAATCATCCGGGGGAGACGCACCATGAGCGGACTGAGCTGTCCCAACTCCCCCTGTCATCCTCCGCCTGGTTAATGTGGAGCTAAGGGGTGTTAAAACGCGGTAAAAATCATCCGGGGGAGACGCACCATGAGCGGACTGAGCTGTCCAAACTCCCCCTGTCATCCTCCGCCTGGTTAATGTGGCGCTAAGGGGTGTTAAAACGCGGAAAAAATCATCCGGGGGAGACGCACCATGAGCGGACTGAGCTGTCCCAACTCCCCCTGTCATCCTCCATCTTGTTAATGTGGAGCTAAGGGGTGTTAAAACGCGGTAAAAATCATCCGGGGGAGACGCACCATGAGCGGACTGAGCTGTCCCAACTCCCCCTGTCATCCTCCGCCTGGTTAATGTGGAGCTAAGGGGTGTTAAAACGCGGTAAAAATCATCCGGGGGAGACGCACCATGAGCGGACTGAGCTGTCCAAACTCCCCCTGTCATCCTCCGCCTGGTTAATGTGGCGCTAAGGGGTGTTAAAACGCGGTAAAAATCATCCGGGGGAGACGCACCATGAGCGGACTGAGCTGTCCCAACTCCCCCTGTCATCCTCCATCTTGTTAATGTGGAGCTAAGGGGTGTTAAAACGCGGTAAAAATCATCCGGGGGAGACGCACCATGAGCGGACTGAGCTGTCCCAACTCCCCCTGTCATCCTCCGCCTGGTTAATGTGGAGCTAAGGGGTGTTAAAACGCGGTGAAAATCATCCGGGGGAGACGCACCATGAGCGGACTGAGCTGTCCCAACTCCCCCTGTCACCCTCCGCCTGGTTACTGTGGAGCTGGGGGTGTTAAAACGCGGTAAAAATCACCCGGGGAGACGCACCATGAGCGGACTGAGCTGTCCCAACTCTCCCTGACATCCTCCGCCTGGTTATTGTGGAGCTAGGGGTGTTAAAACGCGGTGAAAATCATCCGGGGGAGACGCACCATGAGCGGACTGAGCTGTCCCAACTCCCCCTGTCATCCTCCGCCTGGTTAATGTGGAGCTAAGGGGTGTTAAAACGCGGTAAAAATCATCCGGGGGAGACGCACCGTCGGCGGACTGAGCTGTCCCAACTCCCCCTGTCATCCTCCGCCTGGTTACTGTGGAGCTAAGGGGTGTTAAAACGCGGTAAAAATCATCCGGGGGAGACGCACCATGAGCGGACTGAGCTGTCCCAACTCCCCCTGTCACCCTCCGCCTGGTTACTGTGGAGCTGGGGGTGTTAAAACGCGGTAAAAATCACCCGGGGGAGACGCACCATGAGCGGACTGAGCTGTCCCAACTCTCCCTGACATCCTCCGCCTGGTTATTGTGGAGCTAGGGGTGTTAAAACGCGGTAAAAATCATCCGGGGGAGACGCACCGTCGGCGGACTGAGCTGTCCCAACTCCCCCTGTCACCCTCCGCCTGGTTACTGTGGAGCTGGGGGTGTTAAAACGCGGTAAAAATCATCCGGGGAGACGCACCATGAGCGGACTGAGCTGTCCCAACTCCCCCTGTCATCCTCCGCCTGGTTAATGTGGAGCTAAGGGGTGTTAAAACGCGGTAAAAATCATCCGGGGGAGACGCACCATGAGCAGATTGAGCTCTGCCATCTGCCCCTATGTCCCTGCTCCTGGTAACCCCTGAAGAAATAGCCAAAAATTGTTTTAAATGAATCCGGGGAAGACGCACTGTGAGGGGACCGAGTTCTGCCAGCACTCCCTGTCATATTTCGCCTGGTTAATGTGGAGGAAAATGGCGTTAAAATGCGGTTAAAATCATCCGTGTGAGAGGCTCCATGGGTGGGTTGAGCTCTGCCTGCTCCCCCTGTCATGCTCCACCTGGTTACTGTGGTCAAAAAGGGCGTTAAAACGCGGTTAAATTCATCCGTGTGAGAGGCTCCATGGGTGGGTTGAGCTCTGCCTGCTCCCCCTGTCATGCTCCACCTGGTTACTGTGGTCAAAAAGGGCGTTAAAACGCGGTTAAATTCATCCGTGTGAGAGGCTCCATGGGCGGGTTGAGCTCTGCCTGCTCCCCCTGTCATGCTCCACCTGGTTACTGTAGTCAAAAAGGGCGTTAAAACGCGGTTAAACTCATCCGTGTGAGAGGCTCCATGGGCGGGTTGAGCTCTGCCTGCTCTCCCTGTCATGCTCCACCTGGTTACTGTGGCGAAAAAGGGCGTTAAAACGCGGTTAAAATCATCCGTGTGAGAGGCCCTATGTGCGGGTTGAGCTGTGCCTGCTCTCCCTGTCATGCTCCATCTGGTTACTGTGGCCCAAAAGGGCGTTAAAACGCGGTTAAAATCATCCGTGTGAGAGGCCCTATGTGCGGGTTGAGCTGTGCCTGCTCTCCCTGTCATGCTCCACCTGGTTACTGTGGCCCAAAAGGGCGTTAAAACGCGGTTAAAATCATCCGTGTGAGAGGCTCCATGGGCGGGTTGAGCTGTGCCTGCTCTCCCTGTCATCCTCCGCCAGCTAACCATGGAGGTAATCACCGACACGTTGCGGTTAAATTCATCCAGAGGAGAAGCCCCATGAGCGGATGGAGCTCTGACGCTCTCCGCCGTCTTTCTCTGGAGGCCCATGTTTTCAAAAACTGGGTTTCTCAAATCGTGCGGATGGTAGCTGCGAAAACCACCCCAAAGTGACGCTCACCGGAGAAGGGGGAAGCCACAGAAGCTCTACTGTCTCCCCTCCTCCGGTCGAAAAACTTAGAAAAAATCCAGAATTTTTCGCCCCTGGTAACCTAAGTTTTTTTTCTAAGTTTTTCGACCGGAGAAGGGGAAATGCAGAAGCGGTTGACCTTCTCCCGCTTCTGCAAATGCCTTCTCCGGTCGAAAAACTTTAACTTTTTAACACTTTGAAAAAGGCTCCAGGGCCCTAATCCGCCACTCTTATCCCCAGCTAGAGGCTCTGTTGCTGGGCAATGGCCCCCAGGGCTGCAGGCCTCCCTTCTCTGCCCCAGAAACATGCACTGACACTGGGTTAAAAGCCTCCAGCACCCTCACACCCCCTCGTTAGGCCCAGCTTGTGGCTCTGTTGCCGGGCAACGGCCTCCAGGGCTGCAGGCCTCACCTCTGTGCCCCACTCTCAAGCACTGAAGCTGGGTTAACAAGCTCCAGCACACTCACACTCCCTCGTTAGGCCCAGCTTGTGGCTCTGTTGCCGGGCAACGGCCTCCAGGGCTGCAGGCCTCACCTCTGTGCCCCACTCTCAAGCACTGAAGCTGGGTTAACAAGCTCCAGCACACTCACACTCCCTCGTTAGGCCCAGCTTGTGGCTCTGTTGCCGGGCAACGGCCTCCAGGGCTGCAGGCCTCACCTCTGTGCCCCACTCTCAAGCACTGAAGCTGGGTTAACAAGCTCCAGCACACTCACACTCCCTCGTTAGGCCCAGCTTGTGGCTCTGTTGCCGGGCAACGGCCTCCAGGGCTGCAGGCCTCACCTCTGTGCCCCACTCTCAAGCACTGAAGCTGGGTTAACAAGCTCCAGCACACTCACACTCCCTCGTTAGGCCCAGCTTGTGGCTCTGTTGCCGGGCAACGGCCTCCAGGGCTGCAGGCCTCACCTCTGTGCCCCACTCTCAAGCACTGAAGCTGGGTTAACAAGCTCCAGCACACTCACACTCCCTCGTTAGGCCCAGCTTGTGGCTCTGTTGCCGGGCAACGGCCTCCAGGGCTGCAGGCCTCACCTCTGTGCCCCACTCTCAAGCACTGAAGCTGGGTTAACAAGCTCCAGCACACTCACACTCCCTCGTTAGGCCCAGCTTGTGGCTCTGTTGCCGGGCAACGGCCTCCAGGGTGAAATGCATCCCCTGTATGCCCCACTCTCATGCACTGAAGCTGGGTTAACAAGCTCCAGCGCCATCACACTCCCTCCCTAGGCCCAGAAAGTGGCTCTCACTCTGGCCTTTGACCTCCAGGGCTGCAGGCCTCACCTCTGTACCCCAGAAACATGCACTGACACCGGGTTAACAGGCTCCAGCACCCTCCCACACCCCCCAAAGGCCCAGTAAGTGGCTCTAAGTCTGGCCTGTGACCTCCAGGGTTATAGGCCTTCACTCTATGCCCCAGTTACATGCACTGACCCTGGCTAAACATGTTCCAGCACCCTCCCACACCCCCCAAAGGCCCAGTAAGTGGCTCTGAGTCTGGCCTATGACCTCCAGGGTTATAAGCCTTCACTATATGCCCCAGTTACATGCACTGACCCTGGGTAAACATGTCCCAGCACCCTCCCACACCCCCCAAAGGCCCAGTAAGTGGCTCTGAGTCTGGCCTATGACCTCCAGGGTTATAAGCCTTCACTATATGCCCCAGTTACATGCACTGACCCTGGGTAAACATGTCCCAGCACCCTCCCACACCCCCCAAAGGCCCAGTAAGTGGCTCTCACTCTGGCCTGTGACCTCCAGGGTTAAAAGCCTTCACTCTGTGGCCCAATAACATGCACTGACACTGGGTTAACAGGCTCCAGCACCCTCCCACACCCCCTCAATGCCCAGCAAGTGACTCTAAGTCAGGCCTGTGACCTCCAGGGTTATAAGCCTTCACTATATGCCCCAGTTACATGCACTGACCCTGGGTAAACATGTCCCAGCACCCTCCCACACCCCCCCAAGGCCCAGTAAGTGGCTCTCACTCTGGCCTCTGACCTCCAGGGTTATAAGCCTTCACTCTGTGGCCCAATAACATGCACTGTAGCTGGGATAAAAGGCTCCAGCACCCTCCCACACCCCCCAAAGGCCCAGTAAGTGGCTCTAAGTCTGGCCTATGACCCCCAGGGTTATAACCCTTCACTCTGTGGCCCAATAACATGCACTGTAGCTGGGATAAAAGGCTCCAGCACCCTCCCACACCCCCCAAAGGCCCAGCAAGTGGCTCTAAGTCTGGCCTATGACCCCCAGGGTTATAACCCTTCACTCTGTGGCCCAATAACATGCACTGACACTGGGTTAACAGGCTCCAGCACACTCCCACACCCCCTTAATGCCCAGCAAGTGGCTCTAAGTCTGGCCTATGACCTCCAGGGTTAAAAGCCTTCACTATGTGGCCCAATAACATGCACTGACACTGGGTTAACAGGCTCCAGCACCCTCCCACACCCCCTTAATGCCCAGCAAGTGGCTCTAAGTCTGGCCTATGACCTCCAGGGTTAAAAGCCTTCACTATGTGGCCCAATAACATGCACTGACACTGGGTTAACAGGCTCCAGCACCCTCCCACACCCCCTTAATGCCCAGCAAGTGGCTCTAAGTCTGGCCTATGACCTCCAGGGTTAAAAGCCTTCACTATGTGGCCCAATAACATGCACTGACACTGGGTTAACAGGCTCCAGCACCCTCCCACACCCCCCAAAGGCCCAGCAAGTGGCTCTCACTCTGGCCTGTGACCTCCAGGGTTATAGGCCTTCACTCTATGCCCCAGTTACATGCACTGACCCTGGGTAAACATGTCCCAGCACCCTCCCACACCCCCCAAAGGCCCAGTAAGTGGCTCTAAGTCTGGCCTATGACCCCCAGGGTTATAACCCTTCACTCTGTGGCCCAATAGCATGCACTGACACCGGGTTAACAGGCTCCAGCACACTCCCACACCCCCCAAAGGCCCAGTAAGTGGCTCTAAGTCTGGCCTGTGACCTCCAGGGTTATAGGCCTTCACTCTATGCCCCAGTTACATGCACTGACCCTGGCTAAACATGTTCCAGCACCCTCCCACACCCCCCAAAGGCCCAGTAAGTGGCTCTGAGTCTGGCCTATGACCTCCAGGGTTATAAGCCTTCACTATATGCCCCAGTTACATGCACTGACCCTGGGTAAACATGTCCCAGCACCCTCCCACACCCCCCAAAGGCCCAGTAAGTGGCTCTGAGTCTGGCCTATGACCTCCAGGGTTATAAGCCTTCACTATATGCCCCAGTTACATGCACTGACCCTGGGTAAACATGTCCCAGCACCCTCCCACACCCCCCAAAGGCCCAGTAAGTGGCTCTCACTCTGGCCTGTGACCTCCAGGGTTAAAAGCCTTCACTCTGTGGCCCAATAACATGCACTGACACTGGGTTAACAGGCTCCAGCACCCTCCCACACCCCCTCAATGCCCAGCAAGTGACTCTAAGTCAGGCCTGTGACCTCCAGGGTTATAAGCCTTCACTATATGCCCCAGTTACATGCACTGACCCTGGGTAAACATGTCCCAGCACCCTCCCACACCCCCCCAAGGCCCAGTAAGTGGCTCTCACTCTGGCCTCTGACCTCCAGGGTTATAAGCCTTCACTCTGTGGCCCAATAACATGCACTGTAGCTGGGATAAAAGGCTCCAGCACCCTCCCACACCCCCCAAAGGCCCAGTAAGTGGCTCTAAGTCTGGCCTATGACCCCCAGGGTTATAACCCTTCACTCTGTGGCCCAATAACATGCACTGACTGGGTTAAAAGGCTCCAGCACCCTCCCACACCCCCCAAAGCCCAGCAAGTGGCTCTAAGTCTGGCCTATGACCCCCAGGGTTATAACCCTTCACTCTGTGGCCCAGTAACATGCACTGACCCTGGGTAAACAGGCTCCAGCACACTCCCACACCCCCTTAAGCCCAGCAAGTGGCTCTAAGTCTGGCCTATGACCTCCAGGGTTAAACCTTCACTCTGTGGCCCAATAACATGCACTGACACTGGGTTAACAGGCTCCAGCACCCTCCCACACCCCCTTAATGCCCAGCAAGTGGCTCTAAGTCTGGCCTATGACCTCCAGGGTTAAAAGCCTTCACTCTGTGGCCCAATAACATGCACTGACACTGGGTTAACAGGCTCCAGCACCCTCCCACACCCCCTTAATGCCCAGCAAGTGGCTCTAAGTCTGGCCTATGACCCCCAGGGTTAAAACCTTCACTCTGTGGCCCAGTTACATGCACTGACCCTGGGTAACAGGCTCCAGCACCCTCCCACACCCCCCAAAGGCCCAGCAAGTGGCTCTAAGTCTGGCCTATGACCCCCAGGGTTATAACCCTTCACTCTGTGGCCCAGTAGCACATGCACTGACCCTGGGTAACAGGCTCCAGCACCCTCCCACACCCCCCAAATGCCCAGCAAGTGGCTCTAAGTCTGGCCTATGACCTCCAGGGTTATAAGCCTTCACTCTGTGGCCCAATAACATGCACTGACACTGGGTTAACAGGCTCCAGCACCCTCCCACACCCCCCAAGGCCCAGCAAGTGGCTCTACTCTGGCCTGTGACCTCCAGGGTTATAGGCCTTCACTCTATGCCCCAGTTACATGCACTGACCCTGGGTAAACATGTCCCAGCACCCTCCCACACCCCCAATGCCCAGTAAGTGGCTCTAAGTCTGGCCTATGACCCCAGGGTTATAACCTTCACTCTGTGCCCCAATACATGCACTGACACTGGGTAAACATGTCCCAGCACCCTCCCACACCCCCTTAAGGCCCAGCAAGTGGCTCTCACTCTGGCCTATGACCTCCAGGGTTATAAGCCTTCACTCTATGCCCCAGTTACATGCACTGACCCTGGGTAAACATGTCCCAGCACCCTCCCACACCCCCTTAATGCCCAGTAAGTGGCTCTAACTCTGGCCTATGACCCCAGGGTTATAAGCCTTCACTCTGTGGCCCAATAACATGCACTGACACTGGGTTAACAGGCTCCAGCACACTCCCACACCCCCTTAATGCCCAGCAAGTGGCTCTAAGTCTGGCCTATGACCTCCAGGGTTATAAGCCTTCACTCTGTGCCCCATAACATGCACTGACCTGGGTAAACATGTCCCAGCACCCTCCCACACACCCCCAAGGCCCAGCAAGTGGCTCTAAGTCTGGCCTATGACCCCCAGGGTTATAACCTTCACTCTGTGGCCCAATACATGCACTGACCCTGGGTAAACAGGCTCCAGCACCCTCCCACACCCCCCAAAGGCCCAGTAAGTGGCTCTAAGTCTGGCCTATGACCTCCAGGGTTAAAAGCCTTCACTCTGTGGCCCAATAGCATGCACTGACACTGGGTAAACATGTCCCAGCACCCTCCCACACCCCCCAAAGGCCCAGTAAGTGGCTCTAAGTCTGGCCTATGACCCCCAGGGTTATAACCCTTCACTCTGTGGCCCAATAGCATGCACTGACACTGGGTTAACAGGCTCCAGCACCCTCCCACACCCCCCAAATGCCCAGTAAGTGGCTCTAAGTCTGGCCTATGACCCCAGGGTTAAAGCCTTCACTCTGTGGCCCAATAACATGCACTGACACTGGGTTAACAGGCTCCAGCACCCTCCCACACCCCCTTAAGCCCAGCAAGTGGCTCTAAGTCTGGCCTATGACCCCCAGGGTTATAAGCCTTCACTCTGTGGCCCATTACATGCACTGACACTGGGTAAACATGGCTCCAGCACCCTCCCACACCCCCTTAAGGCCCAGCAAGTGGCTCTAAGTCTGGCCTATGACCCCCAGGGTTATAACCCTTCACTCTGTGGCCCAATTACATGCACTGACACTGGGTTAACAGGCCCCAGCACCCTCCCACACCCCCTTAATGGCCTCACTGGCAAGTGGCCTCTAAGTCATGGCCTATGACCTCCGGGTTCTAACCCTTCACTCTGTGGCCCAATAGCATGCACTGACACTGGGTAACAGGTCCACCACCCACCCACACCCTCCACACCCCATTAAGGCCCAGCAAGTGGCTCTAGT
>NW_022603351.1:0-20941 GCF_008692095.1 Etheostoma spectabile
TTTTAAGTAAATTGCTAAGCCTGTACTTTGTTACTTTTACTTGAGTAAGAAGTTAATCAGTTCTTCTACTTTTTACCAATATTTGTTAACACAATTATCTGTACTTCTACTTGAGTACGCGCATTGAGTACTTTGCCATCTCTGACGGTCCTTGGTTGCAGGTCACTTGATGTAATCCAAGCAAATACATGAGGCCCCACCCAACAGTTTTGTGATACGTGGCGTGCAACTGTATGTCAATGATCAAGCTTGTTGCTGTGACCAAGAAACCACCAGCAAACGACTGATACATCATCAGTTACGGAATTTTCTGGGATGCCCAAATATTTGAATTCAAAGTCAGAATCCAGTTGACACGTAAGAAACAATACATGCACGTCCAGCTTCTACACTTCTGCATGACAGCTTCCCCAATTTCTGAGTAACAGGAAAATAGCCTGATAAGCATACATGTGTGCAGCTCAACCTCAAAAAGCCATAAGCAAATGCTTGTGTGGCTTAAAGATCGAGATCCCGCTCATAAAACATCAGACTGGTGCCGTCTCTGTGGCGCAATAGGTCAGCGCAGTCGGCTGTTAACTGAGAGATGTGGTTCAAGTCCACCCAGGACGTTTGTTGCCTAAACAACCTGGAGTGAGCCAACTCTGGGATTTATCCTTCTGCAGAAGACCATAGAGCAGCCCAAAGATAACACAAGTGACCTTATGTCTATCAGAAGGTACAGTTCTGCAAACCATGTACATATTAATCTTTAAGGTCATCAGAGATGGGAGTAACAAAGTACAAACACTTCATAACCGTACTCAACTTGGTTTTTCAGATATTTTTACTTTACTCTTTATTTTTTGGCGACTTTTTACTTTTACTCCTTACATTTGAACATGAATATCGGTATTTCTACTACTTCCTACTTTTTACAAAATTGGCTCGTTACTTTAGTTTTGTACTAAAGGTCAAATCAGGAGTGATCGTTAGTCCAAGTCGGAGAATAGCACGGAGACACCGCGCGAGCGGGCGTGCACGCCACACACAGAGAAAAAAAGTGAGAGAAAGAAAAAGAGAATAGCTTGTCTGGAGGATATCAGCTGAGATTGTGTGCGTCTTTGAGAACTGGAAGAGTCTTATAACTGATGATGTCAGTTCATTAAACCTGTTGTTGTATTGGTCTATAGATCTGGCAATTTAAAAGTTTAGCTTGTTTGTGTTCTTCACGCTGTTACCTAGGTTACACCTGTTACCTAGGTACACCTGCCTGTTGATTCGATATAATGTGATTGTTGATTGCCCTTGCTCATTAAGATAATGTAATTAATAGTGGGATTATTGTTATTATTATTTACTAGCATATATGATTCCTATGCATTGTGTATGGTAGCCTTTACAATGTTGTTTATTTCTTTTATTACCACACACACAGCCATAGCAGAGCTACCCCTCCCCCCACCCCCATGTCATACTGATGCTTGATTGTAATAAATAAAAAAAAAAATATATATATATATATATATATATATATATATATATAACAGCATCAACAGAAAGGAATTTGTCTCCGTTGGTGTTTTAAACAGACACACCTGGGCCGAAGTTGGAAACCAGAATCAGCTTTAAATCCAGTCCTAATCTAGTTCTCACTAATTTCAAATATTTCAGTGTAGTTACCAATACAAAATTAACATAATTGGATGGGAACATACACAGACTTCTCACAAAATCACACTTGAATTCATATCTTGCTACTCGGTCAGAATCTTATTAACCTGGAGTCCCAGTCTCTTGTCAATATAATAAGCTATATGTTTCTAATATGTTTATATATGTTTTAGGCCTATTGGCAGACAGCCATTTACAATGTAGCCAATGGGCATATAAAGAATAAAGAATAAAGAATATTTTCTCCATGTCCACTGTAGTTTTCTCAGCGTGCTCTCTAGTAACATCTGTCTGGTCCAGGTAGCTTTGTCATTCATAAGGCTACTTTTACTTTGATATTTTAAGTATATGCTAAGCCTGTACTTTGGTACTTTAACTTGAGTAAGAAGTTAAATCCGTACTTCTACTTTTACCAGAGTACTTGTTAACACAATTATCTGTTCTTCTACTTGAGCACGGGCAGTGAGTACTTTTGCCATCTCTGACGGCCTCTGTATTGTTCTGTTTAGAGTACGTATATATTGTGTTATAGACTAGTGTGTATATTTTTTTGTTTTGGTTGTTTTGTGTTTTGTGACAGCACAGGGACACGGAGAGCTCTAGACCCGGTAGCAGCGGCACAACCCCCCATGAGCCCACCGCCAGAGTTGGTGAATAGCAACCTAGCGTTAGCGAACTAACCAACCAGCCCGCTTATAAAAAAATACATTTGAATTTAAAGGCACGGATTATACCCACTGATGGTGGTCCGTCCCGTGGCTGCAAGACCTGGAGCTCACCGGCAGTGTTTGAGTTTGACTGTTAAAAGCGTGAAGGTATTAAAAGGTATTTATTTATAAGCTGG
Organism: Etheostoma spectabile; assembly: GCF_008692095.1. NCBI lineage: Eukaryota > Metazoa > Chordata > Actinopteri > Perciformes > Percidae > Etheostoma > Etheostoma spectabile. The sequence continues at coordinate 2,498 of NW_022603351.1, forward strand.
GTTAGTTTTCTAACGCTAGCTTGCTAATCCACCAACACTAGTGGTGAGCGGGTCTGAAGCTATCCATGTCCGTCTGCAGCTGCAGGACCTGAGCTCACCGCCAGTGTTTCAGTTTGACTGTTAAAAAGTGTTGAGATAATTAAAAAGTATTTGTTTAGAAGCAGGCCGGCTGCTAGTTAGCCAATGCTAGCTTCCATGCTACATAAATAAGCAGAGCTGTCCCTCTCAGAAAAAAAACACAGGTAAAATTAAAAAACACTACATAAACTTTGCTACCGTGTGTTTATTTAAACATAGGTACACCTACATGTAGGGTGACGAGATTGCAATATAAGCCTTTATATTAATATTAGCAGCGGAAGCGTGCTGGGCCCATAACCCAAAGGTTAATGGATTGAAACCATCTTCTGCTATTTCCTGTGCTTTGTATCAGCAGTAAGTATATATCCAGTCTGTTGATGTTTAACACAGCATGTGTTGCTGCAAGTGTCTGAAGTGAAATCTCTCCACCTGCTGAAGAGTAAACTTAATGGCATGTTGAGATTATTTCACCCATAAAAAAAGAAACTACAGTGCTCATACCTTTTATTCCCGCTGTAATACCCATAAAAACTGGAGTGTAATACAGTAAATATACTACACTACAGGTAATAAATACTGTAAATAGAAACTGTAAAACATGTACGTTTAAAGTGCTTGTTGTCCTGTCTAGCAGTTAGATTACCACAGGAGGTAATATCTTTAGCAGCTCTTTTAAAGACTCTACCATAATACCTGCTGGAGATGCCAGGTCCTCATACATGTAAAGCATGAGCTCTACCACTGAGCTACATCCCCTGAAGATATTCAGATTTTTTTGAGTTTTTTCTGAGATAGACTTAGACTTATCTTTATTAATCCTTTTGGGATGACACTCGCAAGGAAATTGAAATATCACTGAATAAAAGAAGAAACTGGGTAAAACATGTCATGTTAATGTTGTATATGCTTCAAAACCTGTAAATGCAACTGCGTGGCTGGAATCAAACCTGGGCAAATGATTGCACTGCTATGGTATAAATCATAGTCGAAAAGTAACACACCTGTTGCCTTTCTGCTGGACAATACAACGTTCACTGCAAATCTTGTAACAGAGTGAAAATAAATGCTAGATATACATTGGTGGAGACGGGTTGCTTCCAGTACCTATGAGATAACACAATATTGTTCGTAAAGCACATCTGCAATTTGGTATAATGTGATGTGTCATTATTTGCTACACTTTCGTTGTCAGCAGGATTTGATACTGCTCGGGAACACCTCAACGGATTTCTAGTCCATCACCTTAACCGTCAGCCACAACAACCTGAAACACAGCACTATACCTCTTTGCAGAATTTTCATAAACTTTTCTATTGGTTAGAAGTAGTTACCAGAAAGGGCAAAGTGCAAATCGTAGTGCACTGCCTGTGTCTGTGGATCCTCGTGGAGGCAGCTTAATTGATTGATATGGGCCCTTATTTGTACCATAACAGAGATCTAATATTTTATCAAATTAAGTTGGGCAAGTAACTTTTCTGGTTACTTCTTGACAAATAAAGCAACAAAACTACTGCTGCGATGGCTGGGAATCAAACCCAGGTCAACTGCTTGGAAGGCAGCTAATGCTCACCACTATACCACCATCACTGGACAAAGCATGCTGACTGCAAATCTTGTCATCTGGGCATTGAGACTGAAAATAAATGCTCAGAGATGCATTGGTGGAGACGGGTTTCCAGTACCTATGAGATAATACAATGTTGTTCATGAAGGCACAACTGTGATTTTGTATAATGTGATCCCTAGGGAAAGGGGGGCAATTCATTTTCCCAAGGGCCACATGAGAAACAGGGGCTGTTGTGGAGGAAGTATCAGGTAGTAAGTAGTAAAAGCTAATGTACAATGTATATGTGACATGGAGGCCACTTGGAGAGATACCTGCTGCTGTACAAGCTGCTGATCTTTAGCTCATTAGATGGTCAGTTAGCTCCATCTAGTGGACAGATAGTAGAACTCCATCATCTGATGGGGGACTTCTCTCACACTGACTGGCTCTGGGAACAGGTTGGACTGGTTCTGATGTCTCTCTGACTCTGAAGTTATGAAGATGTCACGGCGTCATCGGATCAAATGCACATCGACACCAGAAATTCATACGTTGTAGAATTATTCTATTAATGTCAAGTAGTAACACAGATGTAGAAGAAAGACATCCCTTTATACATATACACAGTAAAAACTGAAGTGTTAATTTAACTCCTATAGAGTTGAAATTGACTCCGTTTCAGATAACATTTGGTCCCGCTCAAAATCAGTGTAAAATTAACTCTTTGGTCAGTGTTAAGTTTTTAGAGTTAATTCTACTCAATATTGTGTAAAAAATAACAATGAAATGTGTAAATGTATTTAACACTGTAGTTTAATTGCACTGTTAAGAGTAATATGATCACACTGTAGAGTTAATTTTTTTACAATTTTCCTTTAAAAAATGACACTTTAAGTGTAATATTTACTTTTCATTTCTCAGTGATTTAAAAAATTATAAATCATAAGATGCAGTGTTACTGAATTATAGAACTATCAACTACAATCAAATGAAAACAAGCACAATCACAATAGATCACAGCACTCACCATTTATTTTCACAAAAAAAAGAAAGCATTTCAATGTCAGTGAAATTACATTGCAAACCCATTGCCTTGTCTCTGACAGAAACATATCTTCATCATAAAATGTTTACCAGAGAAAGCAATATGGCACGATGAGGAGAGTTGTGTCATTCCCTCCATATGACATTTGTATTCAAAAGGCCTAGGGTAATGCAGGTTGTCGACATGAAAAAAAACATAATCCTGCTTTGATTTGATCACCTCATAAGCATGGAAATGTTCTTGAAAAGTTACTGTAACTAAAGGCACTGTGAGTAGCAACAGTTTTTCAAACATTATCAGAACTGACTCAATCTGATAAAACACGGGCACTTCAGATTCAACTTTCCCACAGATAACCAAGTTTGGTCGATAAACAAACCCATTATGTTTAGCCCAATTAACCTTCATAACCTGAATGCTGATGGGCACTTGCATTGCCATAGCAATTCCAGGACCTCCTTTTACCATATTTAAAGACACCATTTTTCCTGGACCAATGTCAAACCGACTAAAAGTTGTTGAATTTCGCCAACTATATGCCATATGAATCTGATGCTTTTTTGCAAGCGTTTTGGTAATATTTTTAAACGATTTAAGCTGTTTTTTGAAAAAATTATGCTTGCCTTCATACCTCATACACCAACTATGAAGGACAGGCCCAATTTTTTGGATGCAGCGGGGATAGTGGACAAGAAAATGATGCTTTGGTAAAAGTTTTTCTGAGGATACAACTTTTTAAACAGTGTGTGGTGATCCACAATTAAATGTTTTAAATATACACATAAACCTTGAGATAACATAGGCGAGAATATGATGTTTATTATTTGAAGAAGTAAAAGAAGCAGGCTCCAGTGTTGGTCAGTAGAAGTAACAATCTCCAAAGATAAGAGGAACATTCCTCAGTAAGCACCAGGACTGAACTGCATTCAGTCCCAGATCATTAGATCCTTCACTTAAATTAACAGCTACAGGTCTGTTGTTTCTCTCCATGAAACCATAATCAAAACTTTGTATTCTTGAATGTATTTCTGCTGATGTACATGCTTTTCCTTCAAATACAGAAATAATAACTTCAATTCGTACTGGCCCACCCCTTCTAACACATCATGCATCACATCAACTGAGAAGTTCTCTGTTGTGTGAAAATACTCCAATGAATTTAATATGCATGACCTTTTCACACCAAAAACGTAGGGAAGGGATGGATTACAAGCCATTTCTTGACAGTGAGCAGTGTGTACATCTTTGGTGCGCAAAACTATTTTGGAAGAGTCTTCAGAGAATTCTGTCTGAAAGTCCTCCTTTTCCGCTAAACAGAACCTGCAACAGTACCTTGCACTGAAAGACTCCACTAGACCAACAAACAATGCAATCCCAAATTATCACCAGTAACCTGCACTACAGTGCCACGAACAAAACCATTGTATAATGGAATCTCAATACCATCACTCTCTAACACTTTAATATCTCGAACAATGGGAGCAAAAATTTCACTAAAACCATAACGTTTAACATCTTGAGCATGAAATAAGGCGCACAGGTGTATGTTAGCTAAAAAAGAATTCCATTTTGGAGAGAAGTTTCTTAAAGTAAAATACTCCACCTAATTTGTGAATACCTCGCTTTGGACCCAGAGGGTTGGCGACCTCAAAGTCATCATAGAACATCTGGATCTGTATTGTCTGCTTCTCAGTTGAGAACAGGGGGTGACTTTTAAAAAAGATCCATCACAAATATCTCTCAGTCTAGAGTCGCTGGTTGCTGAGCGTTGCAACATTTCTGCAACATACGGACTTTTAAATATTGACTGCAGTGTAGATAAAATTGGAATATACATGAATTTATCTTGAACTACTACCTGATCATATGTTCCAGTCTTTTTATTTCGTCTTGTGTCAAATCTTGAACCAATCACACATTCAATTGGTTCAACCATTTCCCCTTGTCAGTCATAAATTTTGATCGTTTGTATTCCGAATTTAGAATTGTGAAAGGATTCTCTAACCCCTCAAAACACGCCTCAACTTTCTTGCACATTTCCGTTTCTCTTTCATTACTAAATACATGCTTTATCACTGTCTCTTTAGCATGCTGATGGATATCTTGAACAATCTCTTCCATGGAAGTCACTACAGAATTCAGTGTACTTTGAGCAACACCTGCTGCCTTTAGATCAGAATTACAGCTGAACAACTATTTACAATGTATGGCGAAGATAACTGTGACTCGGCCTCTAACTCTTCAGTCGACTCTTCAACATGAAAAACATTACTTGTATTGATGGTGCTTTGAGGATATGAAAGATCAGATTCCACAGAATCAACTAAACTGCTTCCATGGCACTTATTAAGATGCTTTCTTAAACCTGAAAAACTACCAAAAGAACGTGAGCATCCTTCTTGACCACACTTCAAAAAAGAGTCCTGCCTGTACATAGTCCATGAATTACCTTAAAGTGCTTAACAAGGTTTTTGGACTTCCATGGTCACTTTTGCAAAGAAAACACTTCATAGTTTTATCTCAACTAACGCACCATTCTTGCTCGCAACTCCGCAACTCTAGGGTCTCCTTTGTTTCCCCCATGTCGATGTTATAGATGGTTGTTTGCACAAAAGTGAAAAAGCTGCTCAGGGAAGAACTGTATGACGTACCAAAGACGTAATGGGCTTTAAAGAGTTCGTCAAAAGCGCCAACTGAACCTTTTGCCTTGCATGGAAGTGCATTCTTGTCAACCACAATGAAGAAGGAGTGAATGGTGCTTTGTGTGGATCCCTGGGCGAGAAGGTAGGGCTGACTGCTTTGGGTGATGTTGTCTAGATGCTGCTGCACACTGGTTCCAACCTACAACAAAACACATTTAACAGAATTGTTTTAGTGACTAATTTCTGACAATAGATCAGATCACCTCAAACTGTGCACAAGATGGAAGTGATGGAAGATATATTTTAACAACTCTTAAAGGATTAGTTCACTTTGAAAACATTTTTTGCTGATAATTACTTACCCCTATGTCATCCAAGATGTCCATGTCTTTCTTTCTTCATTTTAAAAAAAAATTAAGGTTTGAGGAAAACATTACAGGATTTTTCTCCATATAATGGACTTCAATGGGGACCAATGGTTTGAGGGTTTTGAAAACGACTGTTTGTTTTGCTAGATAAGAACTTTATTTCTCTGCTGAGATCATGTCGAGACTTTGAAGCTACATTGAGACAGACTTGAACCCTCAAACCATTGGTCCCATTGAAGTCCAGTATATGGAGAAAAATCCTGTAATGTTTTCCTCAAACCTTTTTGACTGAAGAAAGAAGACATGAACATCTTGGATGACATGCGTGTTAGTAAATTATCAGCCAAAATGTTTTTAGAAGTGAACTAATCATTTAAGCATACCTTTTGAAATCTGATGAGCTGATCTACAGCTTGATATGCAGACAGCTTTCCCGGCCTCTTTCTACCTTGTGCAGATGGTGGTAGCAAATGTAGCAGCAGCAAGATGGCAGACATGTCACTGTCCCAGCCTACAAATAGTGAATAAAAACCTGGTTAACATTATACCATAGTATAGCATTCAAATTGACAACTAGCACCAATATGGAATGTACACTTTCTACACACCTACTTAACCCACAATAAAAAGTAAAACAGTTCCATTCATACCATTCTCAACTTCAGCAGCTGACTCAGCATTGCGCATCAAATCCAAGAGTTCTGTGGTGGGTACAAGTCCATGGCTTTCCTTTATTACTTTTGCTTTGAAAGTGGTTGGCCACTTCTCCAAAATTTGTTGGCCGTGGCCTCACCAAACAGAAGTCTGAAATCTTGTTCTATCTGCAATGTAACACACATAGACAGAAGTGATGAGTGATACATAATGCTACATTGGATATTTGGTGATGCAATGAATTATTAAGATGTCATACCAGTCCTGTGTGTCCAGAAATCGTGGAAGACCAAGAAGACATCTGATGATTTGGCTTCATCGTTGACCATTGCTTGCCGATATATGAAGGTCATTTTCATCTTCTCACGGACAGTCTTTCATCAGAAGAGTGTTTTAAACAGCAATAGCTGCTTCCACATCCTCATCAGACAGCTCTCTATCATTGGCGAAGGGCTGACGACCACGGCCTGGCCCACCACTTAAGAGAAAATACAATGTTAAGAACTATTTCTGTACAATTCACAGGTTATAATCACATGTCACTGATCAGTAAACATACCTTTAGGAGATTTGCTGACTGAGGCACCTCTTTCCTCTGCTGATTTTCTCTGTATGGTCTTCAATCGCCATGCAAGGTATCCCGAACCACTCTCCGGATCGTAGTAATGTTCCTATGCAATTATAATAATTTATAAAGGAGTACTATTAACATTTCAAACAGTGAATATGTGCATAATGTTGCACTAACCCATTTACTTACATATCCATGTTGTGAGTATGGGTCTTCTAGATAGGGAACAAGGTTACTATCCCCTGTGCATACATCACTCTAACACTTTTGGGGGGGGATGTCCTAGCAAATGAATTCAAAGTTAACATCATACTCAATTGACATTGCACAACACAATTTCATAATTAATAACTGTAAATAATAACAATGTTTCTTTATAGCCCCTTAATGCTTACCCATGTGTTTCTGTCATCTCAGCAGCAAGTATGTTAATCATCTGTCTTCTGGTGGCATCTGTCAGAGATTTGGTTTTTCCATACTCTTGCATAATGCGTTCACCACCAGGTTTTGATGTTAGGATTTTTTCAATCAACTATAGGTGGAATAAAATGTGCTTTCCGTTATTGTGAAACCATATGTAATGTTGAAAAAAATACTTATCTAGAACACTTCCCATGGTGAAACAACATTCAGATTGGACTTAACAGCAATTTCCACCACTTACCGATTTTGCCTCGTAGTTAGGGTGACCACCCGTCCCGCGTGCGCGCACAGCGTTTGAAGCCCAATTCACGCGCCCCGCAAATTGAGACCGTGTCACGCACAATCAACGCTTGCTCAAAAAAAAAAAGTTGGTCGCTCTATATCTTGGAGCCCAGGCAGCCAAACGAACATTAGGCTCGTTGGACATGAACTGCGCCTGTAAAGTAGACGAGAGCAGGCGGCAGCAGCCGGGGGTGGTGGGGGGGGGGACACTAAAAGCTGCGGTAAAGTCGGGCAGTTTCCAGCCGATTCCAGAACAGGAAGGGACTTTAACACTGTGGTGCGATTCCGATTTAATAAAATATAATCAGACCCACATATCAGCTGGTACACAGTCTCTAGTTTTAATTGTAGCTCTCAAAGTGCTCTACATGAGATCTGATGCTGATTTTAATTAACAACAGACTGGAGATGATCTGTGATCTGAACGGATTTAGTCTCTCTGACTTCTAAACGTCTCTATCAGCCATGTACAGAATATGTCTTTAAATCAGACAAATAGTTAAAATCCCTCCGATTCGTTGTCATGACAGCGCAGGCACGTGCATACCAGACACTGGGAAGGGACTTTTAGGAATGGGCTTTCCAATTCAAAAACTGGAGAAAGAGCCCGAGTCTGAGCAGTCTGAGCCCCCCCACCATCAGTTAAAAAGAGAAGGTGGGTACAAGGAAGACTGGGAAGACTCTTTTGTTTAAACTGTTCCTGTGGTGTTGAGCAACTACAATTCCTGTTAGTCCTATAATTTTATATTATAATGTATTTAAAGTGAATAATTTGTGAAAAATGAAAATTAAATTAAATAGCTAAAGTAAATCGTAAGTGGAAGTGCATCTGTCAATTATATTATAATTGTATGAGATTTCAAATATTAATCTTTATTTAGAAAAAATATACACATTGGTTGGCCTATTCATGAGCTTACATCAGCAGTTACACATGTTCAGGGGCATAGGGCGTTATTAATATACCATGTAAGTGCTAGAAATGGGTAAACCAGTATTAGTGAGTCTGCCCGTGGGGGGGGGGGGGGGGGGGGGGGCACCGCTTCGCCAGGCAGTGTCCCACATTGTCCCTCAGAAACATACCACTTGTCCCCCCTTGGGCTTATTAGCAGGTGTCACCCTACTCGTATTTATGTGGCATGGCCTTTTAGGCTGGCTTCCTTCGTCAGCGGCTACTTCTTCAACAGGGTCACCCATCATTAAATTCAGGATGATGGTGTCATCAGATGTACCCGAGCATGATGATGATTGAGAGGCACCTGTTCATTATGAATATGTACAAAATATAAACACATTACAAGAATCAGTTATTTTTAAGACAATAAATATTCTCATTCCGGCCTTTAAACTAAACAAAATAATTTGTGAATTGTCTGAATAAATACCAAGTCCTCCATTGCCCAGCATGATTCTGAAAGTTCCAGGTGACTCCTTCACTATTTCTTCAAAAACCTCTGTGTCAACTTCTGTGTCTGACTGGTCATAAACCTTAATGTCTGGCTGCCAGCTTTCTGGTATGTTGAATTTTAGACACGCTGTTTAAAAAAGTTTAATAAGAAAAAACATTACTTTGTCACAAGAATCAATGGTCATATTTAATTTTGTATTCAAAAAAGATGAAAGACCTGCACCGGAGATTGAACAGCAATGATTATTGACCTAACTAGATATCATAGCATAATAGGTTTAATGCTGTATTATTTTTTTATTGGGTGATGTATATTGCTTTAACCTAATGTACCCACCTTCTTTCAAGAAAGCATCGAATGTCAGCTCAGACAGCTTGACGTATTTCTGCTCTTCCCCAAATTGAACACGCAACAGCATTTTGCCCTCTGTAACATAGAAAATATATTCAAAATCATAATTTAGGGCTAGTTCAAATAACAGTTACCTATCAATTTCTCTCAGTACTGGCAATGCACTAGATGTTACACGGTTACAAGGGGTGGCTGAAGAAGACAAAGTTGTGCTGGTTGAATAACGTTTGGCTATTTTCTGCAGCAAATATAGGTTTAGGCTAGTTAAATTTTAGAGGCACGTACGTTGTCTCATTAGCTAACGTTACCAATTAGCTGTGCCAAAGTTAGATATTTTAGTTCGAACAGTAACCTTAACCCGTTAAAATAGCCATGTTAAACAAACACGTACATGCAATCAGTGATCTAATTATCGTTTATATAAGACCAACATTAACTATCAGAAGCATGCAATTGCTAACATTGACAGTAACGTTATATACGTTATAAACAGATTAACGTGCCTGGGAAGCTAAAAATACATTAGCTATGAAAGCTGTTAACTGTATTAAATATTTTGTTGTTATAGCGACCGGCTAACGTTATTTTAACGCATAAATCGTTCATAAGTGAAAATATTGCAACACCACGTGATATCGAAATGTTGAAATCAACGACATGGATGCTAGCTGGTTAACGTTAAGGTTACGTTAATACCCTTGACTCATATCAGCAAAACTTTAAAATTATGTAACTTAACGTTAAAAATATCGTTTTGGTTTAAAAACACAGGGATGTTACTTACCAAGTTGGTATAACGCTCATTTGCACTCTTCCTCCACCGACATGTGCCAAACTTCAGCACAGCAGAATGGCGGATATTCATCACTGCGCGTAGAGTTGAAATGCTACGTTTCTGCAGATTTTTACACTCACTTTTACTCCACTGATAGAGCAACTTTACTCCTTCAAAATGTTGAAAATACTCTATCTGGGTTAAAATATGTTTACTCTGAAATATTAACACCCCATTTTTACTGTGTAGTCTCTAGACTTTGTAATGCCTTATGTCTACTGTAAAAATGTAAATTGAGTTGAGCCATAATTCATTTTTATTTATACCTTTGCTTTTCCTACTGTGACATGTCAAAATGTCAAAAGTTGGATTGTTTGAAAGCCCATCTCTACACATCCATGTTCCACTCCCACAGGTGTTTACCACGTGCTAGTTGTCCCTTAAATTACCAGTTTATTTTTGTAATTTATTGGTGTTTTTTCTGTATTTAAAAAATACAGAAAAAAATCTGTAATGTTTAAAGGAAAATGTATGTAAAATCACAGTTTTTTTGTACAGTGTGTCAAGTACTGACTATTCCCTGACCGGGAATTGAACCCAGGCCACGGCGTTGAGAGCGCCGAATCCTAGCCACTAGACCATCAAGGAATCACGTTTATTAATTTATCTTTGTATATGTGATTTTTCTTTCTCTTACTGGAATGACTCATATGTTTTAGGTGAGGAATGGCTCCTGGCTAGAGCTTCAGAAGGCAGGACATGACAGATTACACATCTGTCACATAGTCAGTTTGTATTCTTAAATACCAGTCTCTTGCTGTTCCTTGACTAGTTGGCCCCCCTGCTTTGTGTCGCTCCAGGTAAGCAGAAGCAATCTGTTATGCACCTTTGCATTGCACTAAAATGTCAAAATTTGACGTGAATCCAACAATAACATTATTTGACACTCAATACATTGGTTTCAGTTAAAAATGTTGGTTAGGGTTTTAGTTACTGCTTGAAAAAATGAAAATAATTGTCATTGAGATGGAGGCAGATAAAGTGTTTATGACCCATCAATGATGACAAAAGGACACATCTGCTGTCGGGGGTCTGATTTAAAGGAAATGGTACTCTTTAAAAGTGTTGGGTTAGCTTTAAACTACTATGAGGAAGAAATTTGACAAATCTAAATCAACCAAACTAGTCCAGGAACTTTCTCTTTTAAATGTAACACCTGTATCTGTCAAGTCCTGACCATACCCTGACCGGAATTGAACCCGGGCCACGGCGGTGAGAGCGCCAATCCCTAGCCACTAGACCTCAGGGAGTCCCATCTGTCAGATTTATTTTTTGTAGATGGATTTTCCTTTGTGTGTAATTTAGCATCTTTCTCATCTTTTCTCTCATTTCCTCTTTTTTCCCTCCTTTTTCCTCTTACTTTTCGTCTTTTTCCTTCTTCACTCCCTCTTCCCCTTTTCCTCTCTTCCACCCCCCTATGAGACTGTTGATCCCCAGCTTTGGCGCAATGGATAAAGAGTCTGACTTTGGACTCTAGGTTCGACTCCTGGCTAGCTCGTACTGTCTTTAGCGACTAAATCTCTTGTTCGTCATTTCCAACTTTACCCCCCAGTACAAATTCTACAAAGAAAATGTATATCTATAAAGAGCCAAATGATGAGTAATTAAAGTAATCTAAGCCTCTTGGTGTCAGTCAACTACAACAATAATCAAGCTCTTGCTGTTGTTTTTCTGTTTTGGCTTGCTAATCATCTTTCCTTGAAAAAAAAAATGTTTTCCCTGAAGGACAGAATCCGCAGTGCTAGATAAACCATCCATAAAATTTTCATTTATTAGTCAACAATCAGGGAAAACGGGAAAATACCAGTACAGTTGATATTCAGAGTTCCCACTATGCTTTCATAACAACAAGGCCCTACTGGTACCAAGGGGCCGTGATCGTATAGTGGTTAGTACTCTGCGTTGTAGCCGCAGCAACCCCGGTTCGAATCCGGGTCACGGCAGCTTTGTGAAGCTAGTTCTCTGTTATGCCTCCAAATTGTTCCATCTTCTGCTTCATTTTACATTGATAGAAACTGGACAGCTTAGGATAAAGGTCCTGCAGGAGGCCCCACATTTTGGACTACAACAAAGATTTGACTGGCTTCCTGTACACTTGCCAACAAAGATCACCACTGTTTGCATAGAATGGTGTGAGAAGCCAGGTACTCCCAATGCTCTCTGAACCTGGATTCTGATGTTTTAAAGTGTTGTTGTTTGTCTCCCTGTGATGTGTTTTGGTTGGACTGATTTTTACACTTGTTATTTATGTATTTGACATTAACCCTGTTTAGCACTTTGGTCAACTGTTGTTGTGTTAAATGTGTTATTGAAATAAAATTGACATTGACAATGACATTGAACGTAGGGCTAGTGGGACAATGGGTAACGCGTCTGACTACAGATCACAAGATGTTAGGGTTGACTCCTGGATAGTTTGTTCTGTTCTTTAGCTATTAAATTACTTGATCCTCATTTCCAATTTTACTCCTGTACATTGTCTATCACAGTAAATTAAATACATAGTAAAAAGCCAAATGATGCGTAAATAGGTTTTCAACATGTGCTAAAACCGCTCTAAATCCTTCAATTTAACTCAAGCACAGCTATCATGAAGCTTTCTCTGTATTTGTTTTTTTAGAATCAGCAGTACTAGATAAACTATCCCTGGAATTGTCAGTTGTTACTCATCAATTAGGGGAACCTAGAAAATAGCAGCATATTTGTGGATCTGATTTCCGACTATGCTATCACAACAACGCGGCGATTTTAATACCAAATGGTTGTGATCTTATAGTGCTTGGTACTCTGTGTTGCGGTGGCTGCAGCAACCTCGGTAGGAATCTAGGTTACGGCACCTGTGAGAAGCTACTTTTCTGTTGTTTCTTTGAATTACTACATCTTCTGCTTTACTTTACATTGATAGAAACTGGACAGCTTAGCCTTAAAGTCCCGCAAGAGTCCCCAAATTTTGGACTGTAACAAACGTTTAACTGGCCTTCTATACCCTTGCCAACAAAGATCACCACTGTTTGCATACAATGTTGTAAGAACGTAGCTATTGCTAATACTGAACGTAGGGCTAGTGGCGCAATGGATAACGCGTATGACTATGGATCAGAAGATTCTAGGTTTGACTCCTGGCTAGCTCGTAGTGCTCTTTAGTAACTGAATCCCTTGTTTGTCATTTCCAACTTTACCCCCAGGACAAACTCTTCAAAGCAAATGTACATCTGTAAAGAGCCAAATAATTTCTTTATGCTTCCTTCAGCAGACAAGCTTTATGGAGATGCTGACTTCATTTTTCAGCAGGACTTGAAGCCTGCCCACACGGCAAAAAGTACCAAAACCTGGTTCAATGACCATGGGATCACTGTGCTTGATTGGCCTGCAAACTCTCCTGACCTGAACCCCATAGAGAATCTATGGGGCATTGCCAAGAGAAAGATGAAAGACATGAGACCGAACAATGCAGAAGAGCTGAAGGCCGCTATTGTAGCATCCTGGTCTTCCATAACACCTCAGCAGGGCCACAGGCTGATAGCATCCATGCCACGCCGCATTGAGGCAGTAATTCTAGCAAAAAGGGGCCCAAACAAAGTACTGAGTACATATGCATGATTATACTTTTCAGAGGGCTGACATTTCTGTATTTAAAATCCCTTTTTTATTTATTTCATGTAATATGCTAATTTTCTGAGATATTGAATTTGGGGTTTTCATAAGATGAACGCCATAATCATCAAAATGATATCAAATAAAGGCTTGAAATATCTCACTTTGCATGTAATGAGTTTATATCATATATTAGTTTCACCTTTTAAGTTGAATTACTGAAATGAATGAACTTTTGCATCATATGCTAATTTTTTGAGTTTCACCTGCACATATGAATTATCGTGCTTTACTTTTTGTAGCTATATGTACGAATGGTTGATGAGAACGGCCTGTTTAGTTTGAACCTGCCGGGCCATCTTTCTAGACATGCCACCAGATACCCCCAGATATCCTGGATTCATGTTAAGGCTTTAATTTTTGAAAGAACTTTAAAATTATTCTGTATATTCTGGTATATTACGCTCCAGCTGCACTACAACCCTAACCCTATTACCCGCTAAATCATCAGATTCTTTTTATGAACAGTTGAGACTAATCCACACCCACAATGTGAGTTTAAAAAGCCCCCCTTAAAATGGATGTAAGAGCCTTATGTTGTGAGGATAACTTACAAAGTGAATAAATTAAAACTCTGTTTTGATTTCAATAAGTTATTTTTAAACTTAAACGTATACTTAACTTTAAACAAAACTAAATGCATTATATTTGGAAATCATACTACAAATACAGATGTTAAATTAGTAATTGATAATAAAACAATCAAAAGAGTCTAGGAAGTTACATTTCTGGGGGTTGAACTTGAATCCAAACTGTTTTGGAAGCCCCTTATTAAATATCTGTGCATGAAGATGGCCAGCAGTACTAGTATATTGAAAACAACTACAACTACATATTGACCCAAAATATATTACATACTCTGTACTGCACACTTTTTACCATATTTGTTATATTGTGTGGGAGTTTGGGGAAATACTCTACCTAGAAAAGTAACTTACAAAATATTTGCACATTGCAAAAAAGAGCAATCAAGATAATAAATCACACACATGAGCATACTAATCATCTGTTTTTAATTCACATTTGTTGATATTTATGGACATCGTTTACATTCAAAACTGCACAATTTATGTTTAAAGTTAAAGAAAATAATTGATCATGTAACATACGCCCAATGTTGAAGGAAAGAGCCGGGGGAAATCATCTAAGAGGACATTGTGAACTACTGTTAAAAGCACGTGTGTTTCAGTTTGTGGGGTGAGATTATGGGATGGACTGAACAATGACATCAAAAAAAGCCATAATACCATTTAGTTAAAAAAAGGATTATAAAAATCATTACTGGACCAATACTTTAAAAAAAAATCGAAACATAGGAATGGAAATGTAATGCAAAAGTATTGTTGTATAAGTATTCGCATATCTTTTTACTTTGCTATAAGATGATTTTGTGACATAGGGGTCATTTCAAATTGCTTCCACCTGCTCCTTCTCAAACTAATCCTTATATTATATATATATATATATATATATATATATATATAATATATATATATATACTGTGTATATATATCAGTTTATTGTATTTGTTAAATACTGATTGTTTGTGTTTCATTCCGTGGTTTTAATTCTTTGTTTTCACTGTTGTCTTGCAACACTGTTGTTTGTTCGAGATAAATAAATTAAATGAAACAAGTTAACTGGACAAATACATTTCCCGTATTAGAGCCGTATTAGAAGCATATTTTGTAGCTTTGCAATGTATGGTCTATATGTGCCTTTTAAGTTTTACATTTTTCCAGCAGGAATCTTCTTAAAAAATCTAACAACCCCTCCTTTGATTTGAGGCAGACTCAGGCCGTAAACTAGAGGGTTATTAATGGGGGGGACCATCAAATACTGTAAAGATAAAACAACTGTGATGATAGGATTCTTTTTATCAACCTCAAATCGACTCAATGACAGCTCACAGAAGACAGAGAGAGAATAGTTGGTGAATGTGATGATGTGAGGCAGGCAGGTCTGGAACGCCTTTCCTCTGAAATCAGACGAGCTTCTCCTGCAGACAAGCAGATACGGAGATAGGTGTACAGGACAAAGAACAGGGGGTTAGGATGGTTTGTGACTAAAAGAAACTGACCTGCTATGTTGTTCAGAGTTGTGTCTACACAGGAGAGCTGAACCACAGGCAGTTGGAACAGAACAGCCTATTCAGTTTATTGCCACACAGCGGTAATCGGACAGTAAGATAGAGCATGAAACCCACAACCATACAGGGTAGAGCACGGAAAAAATCACAAGCTGTGTTACCATCTTAAATGTCATTTTACTGTGATAGTGTAAAGGCTGGCAAATAGCAACAAATCTATCATAGGCCATGATGCTGAGGAAAGTCATCTCACATGATAAATAGTTGTTAATACATATATCTGAATGAAACATAATGGACGTGAGATTAATGAGTGTCAGACAGAAGGTCCATCAGAAACCTGGGGAAGAAGCCGGCTGAGCCGTACAGAGAGTTAAAAGACAGACAGCTGATAAAAATATACATGGCTGATGCAGAGACTTCTCCAGACAGACTGTCAGATAATGACAACGTTTAGCGAGACAGAATAGTCCAGATACTGAGGGGCCCCAAAGTCTGCAAACAGAGTGAACCGAAAATACAAAGATTCAGGCTGTTGTTGCTCATCATGTCTGCACAACAGCAGAGCTGGAAGAAGAGAAGTGAGACAGATGGAGATACAGTAAATGAGATTACAATTTTAACAGCAAGAAGTCCTATTTCAACACTAGATTTAACACTATCTGCATTTATGTAAGTTGCATAAAGTGCACATTTCTAACAATTGTGATAGTTCAGAAAGACAAAACATGGACATGGGAGAAAAAGGTCAGTGTCACATGAACTAAATGCACAAGCAACCTCACATGTTTCGTTGAAACAATTTAGAGTTGAATGACTGAAAAAGAAATGTCTCCAGGTTAACAAGTCTCATACATGACAGATGTTCAAAAGGTTCTTTTCCACAAGTGATATATTGCAATTACATTCAACCTTTGGGAAAAGCTTTTAGCGTAGTGAAGTTCTCCACTTTTGTGTCTTATAACAGCTGATATGATCAGCTGAAACAATATACTGTATAGAGTGTTCATATGTGTCCTGTGGTCTGTCCAGCAGGTAAAAGACATTCAGAAAACAGTCTCTGCATCAGTGTATGTGAACATTTAGAATAATACACAGCACCCTCCCCTGACTACAGCAGACTGAGGCAGCAGCTGAACCTTTATCCTGTTTTGCTGTTACACTGAGAGCAGCAACCTGTACACACAGGGTCCAAAGGGAGGGACGGTGTGTCACACACTGATTACGCATTTTTGTGTAATGTGCATCAGTATACCCAAGCCCAGACTTCCAAGGCCAGAGATATACTATGTGTCACTCCAACCCACGGTGCAATAAGGACAACAAGTATGATATAAAAAATATTGAAGATAAACATATTGACATTTGAAATACGAAAATAGAGTTTCCTCAAGTTCTTTTTGATGTTGTTGTTTTGTTGTTGAATGTTCTGAATGTTCGAATGTTCAGATTAAGAGTTTCTTGGGGTCTTCACAGACACCTTCAACCACCAGGACAAACAAAAGCGGCAGAAGGAAGATGATCCGACCGCAGCTGCTGAGGATGCTTATCATTACCCTGATGTAAACATCAGACCAGAGGTTCGCACAGCGAGGCATCAGTGCTCAGGAGTCATCTGATAGGGCCCATGCAAAAACTTTACTGATATCTCATAGTAGAACATTACATGGACATGTATATACAGACTGTGTTTACAGACACTTTGAAAAAAGGCTCACCAAGTCGCAGGTTCACACACATCACACATGTGTTAGTTAATATTTAATAAACATTAAGAATGTGCAGATGAACCATGAATGTGCAATAGATGAATTGATGTGGATGTTGTCTGATGGCTGGTCTGGGAGGATGTATGGGTGGAGGAGACTCAGAGGAGGGGGTTCCCTTTCAGAAGCGCTATTTTTGCCGAATAGTTTACAGACCCCCAAAGCGTCAGATTGTGTAGAACTGAGATTGTTGGGAATGTTTGTGATGTAAATCGGCATGCATGTGATGACCAGCAACCTGGGAACTGAATGGTTTGGGTGGAGATGCCTGATTTGCCGTCTGTGGATGCTGCACCAATGCGGAAAGAGTGGCGGGAATAATGTTCGGTGATATGGCTGAAATGCAGAGAATTCTGTTCAGATGTTTTTGAAACCAGAATCGAGTGGCCATTTTTGAATGCTTAAAAGTGGGTGTTGTGGAGATGCCTTGGCGGCGTACCTGGAGCCGATGTATTTGATAGTGGCCCGTAGGGGTTGATGTAGGAGCTGAGGTGCAAGGCATAAATTAGGAAGGAAACTTCTAAATGGATATGAGAGAGTTTGAGGTGTGGATGGTGATGTCTGATAAACTGGGGATGACGAAGGATTTTAGACGGTGAAGTCTGTGCAAATTCTCTCGCACCCTCTCGAAAGCTGAAAAAGCGTTGGATGGAATGCCAGGGATGATGGTGGAGGGGGGAAGAGGGTAAGGACAGACCAGCTGGAAAGAAGAGGAAAGCTGAGGACCT
>NW_022603352.1:0-115761 GCF_008692095.1 Etheostoma spectabile
TCATATGTCTTGGGAGTCACCTGTGAAGAAATAATCATTGTAACTTATACATTTTGACAAATTACATGCATTTTTTCCAAAAAAGTCAAGACGTTTGCTCTCATGACTTTACTTATGCCAATAATAACTAACAATGTCATATTTATTGATATTACACCCACAGCAATGTATACAAGCAAAAATGTGTCTAAATAGGGCTTATTTGGCCTTCCATAGAGTCTATAGCTTTTTGTCCCCTCTGCCTTCCATACAAGAGGGGTGTCTTTATCTTCCCATATATGGGCATGTACTTCCTGAAAAATAGACGGACAGACACAGAGCGGGAGATCAGAGATTAGACGAACGATTCAGCGGCAGACAGGCGCCAAAACGCGATGATTATGGATATAAAGTGGACCAATCTTGGATCTAACAGTATGGATTTAAAGCCCAAAGAGGCTGAAGTTCCAGGCTGGATAGAAAATCCCCTGTAGAGGCTAGAAAGACGGGGAAAAAGACCGCGTAAAGCCGAAAACGTCAGGATTTAAACGAAACTGAAAGTGTGTAAATCGCTTGTATGGTTCAAAGATTATTAAACTATGAATCAGAGGTACTTTTTTACTCGTGGGCGAGTGTCTCGGGCTCAGGGTTACAGGGTTAAACACTTCATACAGGTGCTCACATGGGCACAAACCTTTATGTAACTTGTTGAAAAAATAGATTGCTTCTGGTAAAAGGGATGTGTATTTTCAGAATATGTATGCTTATCAGTGCAATACCTCCCTTCTCATAGATCTCTCAGTCAGCTTGCTGGCCATTGATCTGTTCTTTCAGACAGAGTCTCTTGTTCATTGTCTTTTTGCTAAAGCCGACCTCAGTCTCTGATCATGCCCTAAAAAACAGGTGGGTGCCCAGGCCATCAGCCACTTCAATCATGAGCAGTTGAAAATCTGTGTCCCCTTCCTCTTCCTGCTGTCCAGCTCCAGCTGTGTGTCCAGTGCAAGTGTGAGAGTAGGAGAGCATGCTGGCAATGGGCGTAAATTTGATCTAACAGTTGGGGGGGGGACAATAAACATAACATTTCTGAAGAGCAATTTCTGAATAATAATAATAAAAATAAAACGATAATATACAGTCACAATTATACTTTTAGAGGACATATGTACATATGACATATGTAGTGACCGGAACAGCTCCCCACCATGGAATCAAAATTGATGTAGGTATACTTCTAACCCTGGATTTCCACCAACAGCGGAACGGCTGCGGCTCGGCTCCGCTGCATGTCTGCTCCGTGCTTCACTGTCACTAAACACCCACCAGATCCAGATTTGTTGTGGAACGGCTGAAGTTCGAGGACCCACAAGAATTCACGTATGGTTGCGTGATATAACAGGATGTACTTTTTTTGTGATGGTGTGTGTGTGTGTGTGTGTGTGTGTCTGTGTGTATGTCAGTCAATAAGATCTATGCGATAATGTCATGAGGGAGATAAGTTACAGCCCACCCCACTATCAGATGACCTGAAGCCCATCATCATCATCACAGATGAAAGACCACACAACATTTAAACACTTTAATTTGATTTCTGCCCACCTCTGCCGTTGGATTGTTTGGATGAGCCCTCACCAGCTGAGCAGTCATCACTATTGTAGCCTCGTCCACTCCTCGGGCTGAGCTTTCAGAGCACCCCGCTGCAGCTGCACAAGGATCTAAATAAATATTTAAGAGAAATTTTAAAGAATGATTGGCCAAATCGCCGATATAATAGTTTTTTTCTTCTGTTTTTCTTTGGGGGCTAGGCCTGCCCTTAAAGAACTGACAGCGGCCATTGGTTGATTTATTTTTATTGGCACTGGCCTTACCCAATCAAATCAAGAATGTATCCCCCCATGTAATAATTATGCTTATGTTGGAAGTTTAACCAAAAGCGCAAGGGAGGCGCAGAGAAATTACGGGAGAAAAAGATTAATAATCTACAAGCGGATGCCTGACATGTTTTGAGCTGTAGTAGCTGCTTCAACAGCAGCATTACCTGAAGTAGGAGAGGAGGGTTGCTGGCTATACAGAGAAGCGAAACAACATCATGACGGGGAAGAAGCCGAGGAGGAGGAGAGTGACAGGGGCATGGGAGCCAGTGTTTGCCATGTCCGCTTATTCTAAGTGACTTTGGGCTTGTTTTTTGTAAAGTCGCTTACAAATAGGGTAGTCGCGGGTTGCGGTTTTTTTGGGCTTGTCACTAAAGTGTAGTTGCTTATTTGGGCTTGTACACAGCTTGTCCTGCCGGCTCGCTCGATCCCGCCCCTTTCCCCATAAACTATAGACAGCAGCGTTATTTCCCACCCACTCCTGCTTCTAATTGGCTCTGACCCAGATGGAACGGAGTACCAACCAATCAGAGGCAGAGCAGGGCAGTCTGTTGTTTTCTGGTTAGGAAAATGCGCGAGTAGCGACTAATGGTGAGTGTACTGTAGGAGAGTTTTTGGAGGAATAAATGCCCGGGATAAAGTGGGTGAAATACGGGAAGAAATATAACAAAGACTGGGAGAAGAGAAAGGAGGAAAAGAATGGATTCAAACCCGTCGTGGGGAACAACTCAAATCACTGTGAAAAAAAGTGATTTCAAATCCCATCAGTTTTCTAATGTTAAATAATGTAAAAGGTGGTTTAACTTACTCCTGTGGTCATTGTCCTGAAGCTCAGGGGGAGAAAATAAATAAACTCTAGCCTACCGTGTGTACAGTTTACCAATCTGTCTACATGTTGTAACACAGTTTATTTATTTTCTCTTCCAGGATCTTAGGGGGCTACGTAGAAAAAGTCGATTATTTTGGCTTGTTTTCACAGGCCTGGTTGCGTATTTGTCTCGCAAGATCTGGCAACACTGATGGGAGCGAGTGAGAAAAAGATGGAAGAGAGAGTAGTTGACAACATGGTAAGGAATAGGCAAACTAATGAACTCTCAGGAAGGGGGGGAGGCTGTGGGTGTGTGTGTGTGTGCGCATGCGCGTGTTATGTATGCCACACGTCATAATGACAACAAGCAGTTTGGCTGTAACATTAAAGTTAGTAGCTGTCAGGTAACCTAACTGTGTAAGCTTACATTGAAAATGCTAGCTGTTGGCCTGTTGGGGAGCTAGGTATTAGAAGTCTGTGTGAGTTACTGAATGTGTTGATACAAGCATCAGTGTTTCTTGATTTGCTTAATTAGCTCTTTTGCAGGGCATACACTACTCTCAGCAGTATTGTAGCTTTTGGGAAGGGTTATGGTTATAAGAACACCATATGCTGTCCATAGAAAAAGGGACGACAAAATTTGCCACAACACAGGCAAAGTTATGAACCATGATACTATACCTGTGGCGATTTCATAAAATGTCTTCCTGGCAGGTGGTGTGAGTTTCCGGTCTTTGTCCTGCAGCTCTTGGATGTCATCCATGAATTCACCTCATCCCCCTACAGTGTCACATCAAAGGGGGAACATAAAATGTATTTTATTTAAAATAATAATTATCATAGCATACAGCATATGAGATGTAAAACGGCAATAATAGACCATGTACAATTTCACACTGGTGGTTCTTCTTGTATGCCTTTTTGATTTCAACTCATTCTTTTTTTTCTGTAAATGCTCTTTTATAATCTTCCCCTTAACATTTAAAGGAATCTACATGTATGTGTGTGCTCAAATATGGCTTCTGGAAAGAAAAAAAAGATACAATATGAATTACTAAACAGATATTAATTAAGAAGTTCCCCATACATTTAGAGTTCCCAAGCACATTGGCCAGGAGTCATTCTTGATGCCTACTATCTCAAACATCTCTCTCAGACAAGGCCGAGGATGATGGGAATGTCTTGCTGATTGTCTGCTGAATCTCTGTGATTGCTGTTTTCTTCATTTCAATCATGTCGCCGTCCATGCTACTATGTGCTAATGTTAGCTCCATCAAGCCACAATGATTTGATGAATGCCACCAAATCTGTTGAGTTGTCTTGTACAGAACTATAAAGTACCAATATTCGTGTCAAAATATAAGGAGTAAAAGTAAAAAGTTGCCAGAAAAATAAATAGTAAAGTAAAAATCTCGGGAAAAAATCTACTCAAGTACAATAAGTATTTGTACTTCGTTACTTCCCATCTCTGCCTGTTGTGATGCCTGGCAGTCATCAATCATCGCCAATGATGTTATTACACCCAAGGGCAGTCCTCCACTAGCTGAGTGGGTCAAAAGTATAGGAACACTCTGCTATTTGTTATGTCGTAATTTCCAGAAGAGTCCACAAAGACCATTTCCGCACTCTCAGGGATCATTGAATAGACTCCCTCCTGAGGGGACTGCAAAGGCAATGATTGTATTCTTGGAATCTGCAAAAATCTTGCCTTTCTCTGCCCCCTCCTTTTTGTTGTATGCATCAAGTAATGCTTGAAGGCTGTTGAGCGTGGCTTCCCTGGATAACTCCCCGTACGACCTCTTGAAATGTTGCAATACAGACTGAAAATTATATTTATACACAGGATTTAGTACATTATATACAGTACATTATCACATAATTTTTCACTTGATAATAGTCACATTCTTAAAATGTTCCAATCATACAATTAGAGCATTTTAAGAATTTTACTTTTACTCACATAAAAAAATAAACTTCGATCTGGACAAATCGAGCTATCAGCAGCCAATTTCTTTCTCTGTATGTTTGTGTATTGTTGGTAATGAAAAACTGATCCTGACCTGCAATGGAATTCAATAATGACTGCTCTCTGTTGTACACACACACACACACACACACACACACACACACACTCACACACACATTCTTTCCTCCCATCTTGAGAGTCCTTGTTAATTTGTCTACTCCTTACCATGTTGTGAATTACTCTCCTTCCATCTTTTCTCACTCGCTCCCATGGCCCTTATTACAATGACAACTGGATGTGTTGTGGGTTGGGGTTTTTGTTTGGGGTTATTTTCCCATTTGGCCTTCCCGTGTTTTTGTCCCGGTTTCTCCTAGTCTGGTGTCATAGATTCTGTCTTATGTTTCCCTGTGTGTGTTGTTATGCTTTCTGCTTTATTTTGGTAGTCAACTTCCTGTCTTGTCCTGTCTTGTCTAGTCTAGCTTTACTTTGTTTGTCTGATTGTCCAGCCCCGCCCTAATGTGATTCACCTGTTGTCTCATCTGTTCCCTATTGCCTCGTTACCTCATGTATTTAACCCCAGTGTTTCCTTTGCCTCTTGTTAGATCCTTTTGTTCTCCAGCGTGTCGTCACCTCTCCTCTGTTCCAGCTCCAGTAAGACTTCCCCGTGATATTTTTGCCTGTTTACCTTCCCCTGTGAGTTTCCAGCCCTTGTGCTTCGGTTTTTGGTTTTTCTCTGGCTCCCTGTGTTTCGACGTTTTTTGGTATCTGTTGCTGCTGTGTTTTCCCCCAATAAACGCTTTTTGCCTTCCACCTGCTACACTGCGTTTGGGTCCTCCTTCCGCCCCCATCACAACATAAGGATCTAACCAGTCATGGACCCAGCAGAGTACACCTTCGAGCCGCTTCTCCACCCGCTGGACCCGTTGGCGGACCTAATGTCCTCCGCGTTCTGCCGCATGCACGACGGGGATCCCACGGAGACGTGGCACCTAATGATGGTGCGGTGGGAGGAGGTAGACAGGGAGTTTGGGCCCCTCCCGGAATCGGCGGAACCGGCTGATACCGGTGTTCCGGGAGCCACTGCGGACCCAGCGCTCTCTGGAGGCGGCGTGGAGGAACTTGAGCGGCTGGAGTACACCCTCCACCGGTTCGTCACCGAATTGGGGAGGACCACAGATGCCGAGCGCCGGCTGACCATATGTGCCCTGATCAGGAACTCTGTGGCAGGCAAACCCGGGCTTTTCAGGCTTCCAGGAATAAAGGCCCTGCTAAGAGAGATCTACCAGCTGGAAGCCAGCCTGCAGACCACCTTGATTCCTACCAGCGAGCCGGCGCCCAGCCTTCCGGACCTCCAGCCGCCTACTGCCGCCACCGCGGCGGACCCCCAGCCGCCGGTTTCCGCCGACGAGGCGGACCCTCAGCCCCAGCCGCCGGCTCCCGCCGACGAGGCGGACCCCCAGCCGCCGGCTCCCGCCGACGAGGCGGACCCCCAGCCACCGGTTTCCGCCGACGAGGCGGACCCCCAGCCCCAGCCGCCGGCTCCCGCCGACGAGGCGGACCCCCAGCCACCGGTTTCCGCCAACAAGGCGGACCCCCAGCCACCGGCTCCCGCCGACGAGGCGGACCCCCAGCCGCCAGCTCCCGCCAACAAGGCGGACCCCCAGCCGGCGCCTGTAGAGGCGGATGCCCAGGGAGTGTGCACTGGACAGTCCTCCCTGGAATCCGCCTCTGACCCCCAGCGGTCACCCGGCCACCCAGACCAGCCGACCGACCCCTTGGACCCAGACCGAAACCGGCCGACTGGCCCCCAAGACCCAGACCGGCCGACTGGCCCCCCTGACCCCGACCGGCCGTCCAGACCTCCAGACCCCAACCGGCCGACTGGCCCCCCTGACCCAGACCAGCCGACCGGCCCCTTAGATTCAGACCGGCCGACTGGCCCCCCTGACCCAGACCAGCCGACTGGCTCCCCTGACCCAGACCGGCCGTCCAGACCTCCAGACCCCAACCGGCCAACTGGCCCCCCTGACCCAGACCAGCCGACCGGCCCCTTAGATTTAGACCAGCCGACTGGCCCCCCTGACCCAGACCAGCCGACTGGCTCCCCTGACCCAGACCGGCCGACCGGCCCCCCAGAGCAGCCGACCAGACCACCCACCCTGACCAGAGGCCCAGCACTTCTGACCCCGGCTGGCGCTCGGTGGCCCTGCCCTCCGGCCGACGGCCAATGTTTTTGGCCCTCGGTCGGCGGTCAGCGCCCCCGACCCCCAGTTGGTGTCTGGGCTTCCGTCCTCCCTGGGCATTGGCTCCCGGGGTCTCCCTGGTCCTGGTTCCAGGGATCCCTCGGGACTCAGTCCCCTGGCTTCCTCAGGTCCTGGCCTCAGTCCCAGGTCCTCAGGAACCCCGGCCCCCCGTGTCTTTGCTTCTCCTAGTCCTAGTCTCCCTGGTCTTGTGTCTGTCCCTGTCACTGTCTTTGTCCCCATCACTGTGTCTGTTCCTGTCCCCGTCTCTATACCTGTTCGTATCCCTGTCCCAGTGCTTGTCCCCGTGCCTACGTCTGTCCCCGTGCTTGTCTCAGTCCCTGTGTTTGTCTCTGTTCCAGTCTTTGTCCCTTTCCCGGTCACTGTCTCTGTCCCTGTCACCGTTCCTGTCCCCGTCTTCCTCCCTGTCCCTGTGTCCACTCCGTCCAAATTTGCCGCCACAACCGATCCGTCTGTAGTCCCACCGTCTCCGTCCGCGTCCCGTCCTGCCCGGTCTACGCCTGTCCCGTTTCCCAGTGGGTCTTCCGTGAGCCTCTCCGCGGGCTCTTCCGTGAGCCTCTCCGCGGGCTCTTCTGTGAGCTCCTCCGCGGGCTCTTCCGTGAGCTCCTCCGCGGGCTCTTCCGTGAGCTCCTCCGCGGGCTCTTCCGTGAGCTCCTCCGCGGGCTCTTCCGTGAGCTCCTCTGCGGGCTCTTCCGTGAGCCCCTCCGTGGGCTCTTCTGTGAGCTCCCCCGCGGGCTCTTCCTAGTGCGCCCCCCTGTGGGCTCTCAGTGTTCCTCGTACTCCTAGTGCGCCCTCTCGTGGGCTTTTGTAGTATACCCATTCTTGGGTCTCTAGTGCGCCCTCTTGTGGTTTGTTTTTGTACGCCCGCTCTCGCGTTCCTGGTGCGCCCTCTGTTGGGCAGTCTTATGCATCCCCTCGAACCTCCTAAGTCTCTTCTCTCGGTCGTCGATCCCTGTGTTGGTGAGTCACCCACGTTCTCTGTATCTCTCTCCCCTTCTCTGTTTTTGTTATGTATGTCTCTCTTCCGTCCTCTGTGTCGTTGTTTCCCTCGTTTTGGTCTCTTAGTCTGGTCCCTCTCCTTGGTCTGGTCTTCTTTCGTACCATCCTCCTTCTGGTTGCCTAGTCTCATTGTTTTTTTTTATTTAGTTATTTGTTTCTTTATTTGTTCTTTATTTTTTTTTTTCTCTCCCTGCTTCGGTTTCTTTCGGTCCCGGTGCCTGTCTGTCTCCCTCTCTGTGGTCTAGTCACGTCTCGCTCTCTTTTTGTCTGTCTGGCTTTTTGCGTCTCGTCTTCTCCCTTTTTGTCTCTCCACCCTACTCGTCCAGTCTCTCTGTGTGTCCCCTGTGCTCGGTCCCACTCCCTTCCTGTGATCTCTTTACGTGTCTCCCTGTGCTTTCCTCTCTCCATGTGTCTGTCTGGCTCTCCGCATTCCTCTTGCTCGGTCGGTGTCGCTCTGTCTCTCCCACACCAACCCTCTCGCTGTCCCTTTCGCTTTGTTTTGTGTGGGTGTCTCTCTCTTTCCCTGTGTCTGTCCTGCTCTCTGGGTTTCAGTCCCTTTTTCTGCCTGTTTGTGTGGGTGACTCTCCCCGTTCCTCTCCGTTTCTAGTGTTTTTTGCCTTTCTATCTAGGCTGCGCTGTACCTGTCCCTGCTTGCTTCTCCGCTCCTTTTCTCTGTTCTTCTCCTCCTAGTCCTCTCTTGTCTTCATCCTCGCCCCTTCCCGATTACTCGTCTCAATCTCTCTTGCTTTCTGTATCTGTCTGTCTTGCTCTCTGTACTGTATCTGTCTGTCTTGCTCTCTGTGCTTCTCCCTCTTTCGGTGTGGCTCTGTGTCTCACTGTCTTTCTGGTTGTATCAGTCTCTCCCATGTCTCTCTTGGTCCCTGTGTCGGTCTAGTTCACTCTGTCTCTGCGTCTTGCTGTCTCTTCCCCTTTCTATGTCTGTCTGTCTTGCACTCTGCGTCGCTGTCCCTTTCTCTCCCCGTTTGTTTGTGTGTAGCTCGCTCTCTTTCCGTGTGTCTCTGTCTCTTGCTCTGTGTCTCTCTCCGTCTCCCCGTCTCTCTCTGGCTCTCTCTCTGTGCCTGCCCCTAGTTCCTTTTCGGCTCCCTTTCTCTGTCCCTCTCCTCCAATCCCTCGCTGTCTTTGGTCCTCGCCCTGTCTCCATTGCTCTGTCTCTGTTGCTCCCTATGTCTCTCTGTCTTCTCTGTGTCACTCTCGCTCTGTTTGATGTCTCTGTCTGTCTCTCTCTCTCTTTCTGTTGGTTGTCTCTGTTTCTCCCGGTCGGTTTTGCTCTCCGTCCTGGTGTCTTTTCCCCTCTGTCTTTTTCGTTCCCGGTGTCTGTCTGTCTGTCTTGTCCTCTGTCTCTCTCTCATTCGGTTTGCTGTCTATCTCTCTCTGTCGCTCTCTCTCCTTCTATGTGGGTCTCTGTGGTTCTACCGCTCTGTCTCTTTCTCCTCCTCTGTCTGTCTTGTTCTGTCTTTCTCTGTGTCCCACTCGCTCTCTCCCATTGTCCCTATCCTTTGTCCCTCCTCAGTCTTTTCTCCTTTGGTCCCTCGCTCGCTACTGGTCTCAGCCCTTGTTCTGGACTTCCTTGTGCCCGCCGTTAGTGCCTTCTCTTTTTGTCTGGTCTTCTGTCCTATCCTTTCTCCCCTCCTGCGTCCTCTAGTCTCAGTCTTGTCCCTCCTTCGCCCTCTCCTTCATCTCCTTTCCCCATCTCCTCTTCCTTGGTCTCCTCCTTCCGGTCGCTCCCTCCTCCTCAGTCCCTCTCTCGCTCCCTCCTTCTCAGTCCCTCTCTCGCTCCCTCCTTCTCAGTCCCTCTCTCGCTCCCTCCTTCTCAGTCCCTCTCTCGCTCCCTCCTTTCCGGTCCCTCTCTCGCTCCCTCGTTCCTTCCTCTTTGGCCCTGCTCCTATCTCCGCTTCATTCCCTTGTTATGCCTCTTCCTTGTTCCCGGTTTCTGGCTTCCTTTGTCCGTGCTCCCCCATGCCCTTGTACCCCGTGCTCCGGGTTTCCTTCTGTCCCCTAGTTTCTCCGTCCCTTGGACCCCTCTTTTCCAGTGTCTTCCGCCCTTACTGGGTGTTTTTTGTTCTCTTTTGGGTTTTTGTTTGGGGTTTTTGACATCTGGTATCTGTCTTTGGGGGGGGGGTTCTGTTGTGGGTTGGGGTTTTGTTTGGGGTTATTTTCCCATTTGGCCTTCCCGGTGTTTTTGTCCCGGTTTTCTCCCTAGTCTGGTGTCATAGATTCTGTCTTATGTTTCCCTGTGTGTGTTTGTTATGCTTTCTGCTTTATTTTGGTAGTCAACTTCCTGTCTTGTCCTGTCTGTCTAGTCTAGCTTTACTTTGTTTGTCTGATTGTCCAGCCCCGCCCTAATGTGATTCACCTGTTGTCTCATCTGTTCCCTATTGCCTCGTTACCTCATGTATTTAACCCCAGTGTTTCCTTTGCCTCTTGTTAGATCCTTTGTTCTCCAGCGTGTCGTCACCTCTCCTCTGTTCCAGCTCCAGTAAGACTTCCCCGTGATATTTTGCCTGTTTACCTTCCCCTGTGAGTTTCCAGCCCTTGTGCTTCGGTTTTTTTGGTTTTTCTCTGGCTCCCTGTGTTTTGACGTTTTTGGTATCTGTTGCTGCTGTGTTTTCCCCCAATAAACGCTTTTTGCCTTCCACCTGCTACACTGCGTTTGGGTCCTCCTTCCGCCCCCATCACAACAGGATGTGTGTAAACCATAAATAAAAACGGAATACATGATTTACAAATCCTTTTTAACATATAGTGAATTGAATACACTACAAACACAATATATTAATGTTCAAATTGACAACTATTGTTTTTTTGTGTGCAAATATTCACTCATTTTGAATTGATTTTGATGAGGCCTAACTTTTCCTCTACATACATTGTTACCTCTTGTCTTTGGAAAGAGGTGCTTGATACTATTGGCCCTTGCCTCTTGTCTGTAATAAATTCCTCTCTTATGAATGGCACTGTCCCATCTAGCTTCAAACATGCTGTGGTTCAGCTCTAATTAAAAAACCCAACCTTGACACTACTGATTGTAACGTCTTTTGACCTATTTCTAAATTATCCTTAAGGTCAAAGATTCTGGAGAAGGTTGTTCTTTCTCAGCTCTCTTGATTTTTAAATGAAAATAATGTGTTGGACAACTTTCAGTCTGATTTAAGAGTACACCATGGCACAAAAGCAGCCCTTCTTAAGGTGCTAAATGATTTGTTGCTGTTTGGTGACTGGAAAATTGTGCTATCTAATCTTGCTGGACCATTTTACACATTTGTGATTGGACATGCATCACAAACACAAAAATTTGCATATCTCGGCAAAATTAAAAGCTAACAAGTAAGTGTACTTGGAGACTCTGGACCATATTGGCAAGTTCGGCCATTACTGGGCACTACAATCTAGGTAGAAGCGCTTTGGCCTATAACTCCCACAAAAATATTGCACATTCAATATTCTTACATCCACGAACCCCTTAAGCTGAATTTGGTGGTGGAAATTTCTTTTTCTGCAAAATCGCAAAATGTGCAAAAACAACTTTTTCAAACTCCTCCTAGGGTTTTTGCCCGATCTGCCTAAACGTTGGCACATAGCATCCTCAAATGGCCTTAACAAAAACTACAAACAAATATTTGTAGCTAGGGACAAAAGACAAACTTTAGCATATATATTTAAATGCTATCAACACAAAACATGGAATTAATGTTTGGCATGCCACTCCAAGGCTCTGTACCAAATTTGGCGAATATTGGTTATTATGGGGTGCTATAATCAAGACAGGCGTGTTTTGGCCTATAACTCAATGAATTTAAATGGGAAATTTGCAACTGAATGTCTCAGTCACAGTAAATGCAATCAACACAAATCTTGGAGTGGACTTCCACTCTGAGGCTCTGTACCCCATTTAGTGAAGATTGGCCCTTAGGGTGTACTATAATTAAGCTGGACACATTTTAGCCTACAAGTCAATGATCGTAAATGGAAATTTGCAATTGCAATATTTAGTGGCAACACTACTAGCATTACGGTAAGCGTACCTGACTCATTTCCGTTTCCTGTGCCTTTGTGTTGTTTGCGTGTTGGTAGCTCTGCTGCTCACGACATACCAGTTCAGGTTGTTAGATTTGCTATTACAGCGGCTAACTGTCCGCTAAACACTATTCTTATAGCAGTTCTGCCTAAGCACTAAATATCTCTCATTTTTTTTTTGCGACTTTTGTTAAAAACAGCTGTTTTAACGCTTGGTAGCTAACGCTACCATACTTAGCTTAGCCGCTAACGACTTTAGCCTAGCAGTTAGTTATGTCGGCCCCCTCTTCTCGATTTCTCCTGCTCGATGTGTGAGATGTTTAGTTACTCAGGGCTGCCAACTCTCACGCATTGGCCGTGAGACACACGCATTTGATGGTTTCACACGCGCACACGCCACACCCCCGATTTCTCACGCTGAAGTGTCAGCCCGGTCGGTCAAATTTCTGAAAGATGAGTTATCTATGTTTTTACCTGTTGAGCCACTTGTGATCGACTAGTCCGTCAGAGACTGTGAGGGGTTCAAGAGCGCTCCCTGTCTGTGGAATTTTCAAATTGTCGCAAACTGAGAACATTTTTTTCACGATCCATCCCAGGTGCATTCCGGCTTCAGGTATGAGCTCTGAGTATTACAGACCCGTCCGTCGCTTCGTGTCCACTCTCTCTGTAAAGATAGAGTTGAGCAGCGCGGCTGGTAGTTGTGGGAAAATAATACAATGACTGAGGTGGTGATGAACAGGGCACTCAGGAACGGCCACGTAAAAGCTGGCTTAAAGTATATACTGAATTAACCAAAGACTAAATAAGAGTGTGTGTATGTGTGACATATTATACATTATGCTTTGCAGCTGGGGTACGGCTAGGAGGGAGAGAACAGGAAGGGCTATCTTAGTCAGATAAGCTACAGTGAGCACGAGAAGAGGAGATGGTGAGGCCAAGGACACTAAGTTCGAGGACGGTCTGATAACTCAGAGAACAGGACGTACAACTAAGAAGGGAGTGAACATAGCTGTCTTGTGAAGTAAATGATAACTGAAAATAATAGACAGGCAAGAAGGAAGAGGCAGAGCAGGGATTGTACCCCAGCAACAGTATAGCTGACCAATCAGGCCCACAAGGGGAACCAATATAACCCTGAGCACGCTATTGGTTAAGTGCCTTTTTGGAAACCTCTGTACTAGACAAGTCCATCAGGTCCGTGCACGTTTAACTGCCCGGAAACGCATTTCATCTGTTGACCACAAGAATAAACGCTGTGTTAATTCATCATGGAGTCAGTTGTCAGTTTATAGAAGGATTTCTCCAACAAATTGGTGACCCGGACGTGATAACGTAATTGGACAGGAGAATCCAACTGGACCTTGGCATTGTGTCCACGGTCCGGTTCAGCTCAGCCACCGGACTGACATCCCGCAGCCCGTGAAGGGGACTGAGCGGCGATACTGCGATTCGTTGGTGTGATCACTGAGAGCTCTCAACAAAAAAGGTAAGCAGAAAGCCTGTTTAAAATCAAAATTCTGTTATTGGCTGAAAACTAAATTGATGTGATCACATTTCAACTGTCGTAAGTGTTGTTTTAAGCGAAAAGTATTGATTGAATGTGCTGTAATTAAAGGGATATAAACAGATGAAATGTTGGGGCATGTGATGTGATTAAACAGAGAAAAACAACTAGAGAGTTGTGAGAGAATTGTTGAATAATACGGGTGGCGGTAGGAGAGGAAAAGGGACAAATAGTCAGAGGAAAATACGTCCAGATGGTTGACGAGGTAGGAGACTGCTAAGGACAGATAGTTCAGATGAGTGATTGTGAATTGCCACCCTTGGTTCTGTGTGAACATCCTGAAAAAGAATTGCAGTTAACAGATTGTCATTGTAATATTACGAGTCCACCGCGAGTGTATTTGTGCAAAGGAGTGAGAGGTCACTTTTTAAGTTGTAAAGATTATAGAGATGTACATAAAAAGGCTCTAGATGGAGTCTTAATGAAAAAGTTGTTTGTTGTTGCATGTGTGATTTTTGTTGTGGTTTGGCTTGTTGGATTTTTTTCTCACTGCTTATTTGTTGTAAAATGACGACCCCTTATGGTAAAGTGTTAGTAGGGGCAGTGAAAAAGTATGGCAATAAAGGAGAGGAGAAAGTAGCAAAAGAGATTGTGAAAGAATGGGAGAGAGGAGGATGGATTGAGGGAGAAGGGGCGCCGTCCCCGGAGAAAGTGAATGAAATAGTGAAGTATGAAAAAAGTAAGTTGGAGTATGCGGAAAGGCAGGCAGAGGAGGAAAAGAAAAGAAAATGGTTTAAATTGACTAAACCAAAGCAGAAGGAGTATGAAGCGCAGAAGAGAAATATGGGGTGGGGTTGAAAATGACAAATGCAATACAGAAACAATGGGATTGACAAACAAGATGACAAAAGTTCACCAAAAACTGAGACAGAAGCTGAACAGAATAAAACCGCTAGCGCAGAGAAAACCCCGCTGCCCGCTGAGGCGCCCCCGCCAACAAACCCTTTTTATCCAGATATAAGAAACCTAAGAATTTCCGCTCCACCGCCGCCGTATACAGGTCCAACGGCATCAAAACCCACAGTCCAAGCCCCAGTGGTAACTGCCCATTTACAGCCAAATGCATTACAAATAGACGTACCACAGGACCCATTGATACCGGCATTAGAGGGCCGCGTACAGGATTTAGAATGTTATCTAAATTTAATGGTACAGTCAGCGTCAGGGGGAGCAGCAGCGGCTCCACCACAACCAGCGGCCACAGTCCCAGCCGGCCCAAGCAAAGCTAGTACCCCATATTCAGCGTCTTTTTGCCAACAAAATCCAGAGCATTTTCACATGTCAGTAAAAGGACCCAGTCCACCTCACCATAGTACCCCACAAGACTCAGGAAGTAAGGAAGATAGCGAACAGTCAGACAGCAGCAGGGAAAGTGAGCAAACAGACAGAAGCTCTAGCTCTAGGGAAAGGACTAAAAAACGACATAACGCAGGCCCAGATCTAGATCACAAGTCCTCAAGACGTTTTTGTAGCAGGCACATTTAAAGGTAAATTTACCAACGAGGACCCTGACGAAGTTATGCTGCGAAGATCAACTAGAATAAAGGAAAGACTTAACAAAGAGTTCAGAGAGATAAAAGAGCAGCAAGAGCAGCTGCGTCAAACAGTGAATGAGCTCAGTGAGGAAGAGCAGACGCGCCACACACAGAGGCGGGGCTACAATGCCCACTCCGCCCAGTAGGAGGAGGAGGAGGACTGTTGATGTACTGTTGACTTAGATGCTCTGTGTGCAAAACTCCCCTCCCTGACAGGAGGGCTGAGCATTTCCTCACAGCTTTCAATAGTCTTACAGCAGGAGTGCAGCTGTGTTTGGGAGATCTCAGAGCAGTATTGGGTAGAGTAATGGGAGCAGATGAAGCTAGTGCTGCCCTCACCAGAGGGGGAGCTGGACCCACTGTTCCCGCATCAGTGCCTGCATCAGCAGTAACCCCTGGCATTTGGGCTGAGCTGCACCGCATGTATCCCACAGTTGGGGATCATGCAGCATGGCATGATTTAAAAAGACTAAGTGATGAAAATTTTGATGCCTATGCAGATAGAGCAAAAAAGATTTGGCAGCGTGCTATGAGGGAACCGTGGGACCAGTCCGCCGCCACAGTGGCGCTGTTCCGCCATGGGGTACTAGGGGGATTACCCACAGCAGTTCAGACACAGTTAGGAGGAGTAGTAGGCCTGCAAACAATGACCGATGCAACATGGGGCGAGAATGTGCGTCATTTCCTGTCAAAACACCAAAAAGGAGCAGAGCAACAAGAAGATGAATTAAAAAGACTACAAACTCAATTGTTAAAGAAACAACTGGAAGAATTAAACAAGCCCAAGCCCAGCAAAGCTAAACAAATGACAGTCTCACAGAACCCCCAACAGTCAGAAGCCCCTCACAGTTGCAGACATGCTGTCTTTTCTGGGCCTCACAGGATACAGCCGCTCACATATCCCTGACTATACCAACAGAACTCATCGCTGTCTCACCGCCCCCTCCTATGGACAACAGAGGCCGAGGCCGCCTTCTCTGACCTCAAAAGTGCCCTAGCAAGGGCAGAGACACTCACCTCCCCAGACTACTCACTCCCATTTCATATGGATGTTCTGAAAACAATGGCTTTCTCAATGCCATTTTATTTCAGAAAAAAGGGGAGACAGACATGTACTGATGTACCACTCATCAAGGCTGGATACAGTGGAAAAAGGACAGACAACCTGTGCCCGCTATGTAGCGGCGCTGGCAAAATCATTGACAAAACAGCACATATTGTAATGTGCCATCCAATAACAATCCACACCACACATGGTGTCACAGCTTTTTTGGCCAGCAAGGAATTTGCATACAGTGCCACAAGGAGAACAAAACTGCAGACTGCCTGTACCCAACCGCACATCACCTACTCATCAGAAGGAATAAACATGGCCAACAGTATGAGTAGACAGGGAGTGCCACATGTTTGCGAGGAAGAAGCAGCCCAAGAAAGCAGAATAAGGTCAGATCTGGAAAACGTACCAGACATGTCGGCTGACATGTGGCTCTACACAGACGGATGTTGCTACAAAACAAAGGATGGGACTAACAAAGCATCATATGCAGTAGTCCAACAACACCCAGATGGAACACATCAGACATTGGAAGCAGGAATAATAAACCAACCAGCGTCAGCACAGAAAGCAGAAATAAAAGCTCTGATCACAGCCCTTCTGCTAGCCAAAGGAAGAACAGTGAACATTTTTACAGACTCTGCTTATGCTCATGGAACAGCACACTTGGACGCGATCATGTGGAAAAGGCGAGGATACGTCACCTCTGCAGGAATGCCATAAAACATCAGAAGGAGATAATGGAGCTAGTGGAGGCTATTGCCGCTCCACTAAAGGTGTCCATAATGAAATGCAAAGGACATGACGCAGGGCAAGGAAGAGTAAGTGCAGGAAACGAGGCAGCAGATTCTGCAGCCAAAAGAGCGGGAGGATACTCCCCAAAACAGATGGTACTATCGAAAGAGATAGAATCACAACCAATGGCACTGGAGCCTAAAGACATTCTAGAAATGCAGAAAAAGGCAGGAGCCTATGAATGGAATCAGTGGCAGCGGAGCGGCGCCACAAAAGACAAAGATGGGATATGGAGGTCTCATCAAGGAAAGATAGCAGCATCAGCCGAGATGTGCAGAATGTTGCTACCTGAGGCACACAGACCAACACATGAAGGAAGAAAACAGACTCTCCTGAATCTGTCTGAGCTGTGGTGGCACCCCAATTTGAGGGACATGGTGACACATTTTTGTCAGGAATGCAGGGTGTGTGGAGAGCATAATGTTCAGAAACCATACACCACACTAAAAGGAGCGTACCCAGTCCCCACAGCTTGTTTTCAAGATATCAGTATAGATTATACTGATATGGGCGCAGAAAATGTGGTAGGGGGAAAAAGGTATCTTCTGGTGATGGTAGACAGGTTCTCTAGGTGGGTAGAAGCCATTCCCACCAGAAAGAGGACGCAAAAACAGTGGTGAAATGGCTCAAAACTGAACTCATCCCGAGGTATGGGGTCCCCAGGCAAATAAGGTCAGATAATGGCACACATTTTAACAACAAACTACTAAGAGAAGTAGAACAGGCCCTGGGAATCACTCATGCCTTCGGATCAGTTTATCATCCACAGTCACAGGGAATGGTGGAAAGAGCAAACCAGACATTGAAGGCTAAGATAGCCAAGGCATGTGCAGGAAGCAAGTTAACATGGGTAGAAGCGCTCCCATTGGCCCTCATGGCTATGAGGTCCTCAGAAGGACGAGAAACACATTTGACCCCACATGAAATAATGACAGGGAGAAAAATGCCAGGACCTCCACTAGATGGAGGCCACATGCCAATGTTAGATGTTCAGCAAATAGAAATGACAGACTATATGAAAAAGCTAACATCTCTGGTTTCAGCCCTTTCTACGCAGGTCCAGTTGGCGAACAGGAAACCGCAGGAGGAAGCAACACTACCTGTCAAGGTAGGCGACTGGGTCAGGGTCAAAGTTCACAAGAGGAAGTGGACTGACCCCAGGTGGTCCGGGCCGTAGTGAGGGAGGTTACTTCACACTCGGTCCAGGTTAAAGGTAAAAAAGGAGCACCTTGGCACCACCTGACACATTGTGCCCCAGCCGCACCTCCTAGCCGCCCATTGGCAGAAATTAGAAAAGCAATCCAAAATGTATAGATGGAAGAGATGTTTTGGCGGGGAACAGCCCCCACATAGTACATCCATAACTTGGAAGGCAATGGGGTTGGGAAAAAGACAACAGTTGTCCTAGCAGTAGTAGTAGTAGTGGGAGTTGCAGCATTAATTCTGGGGTTGGAACATGCGTATGGGGACCGAGACCACAAAGAACAATCACCCGGTAGTGTCCAACCACCTCACAGTAACAAAGGAAATGAAACTAGACGAGAGAAAAGAAGAGCAGTTTGGGCAGTAGTGAAGCAACACACTAAGGGCCCATCCCCAAGGTGCGGTGCCAGATTGACTCTCCCCTATGTGAGAGACTCAACCACGTCATTTACCTTTGATTTGTGTCAGGCTATAGACTGCGGGGGGTATAATAGTTTCTACAAAAACACAGATGTGTACATCTGTGACGACTATCAAAGGTAGAGGATTGTGAAAGGAGCGCTTCCGGACAGGTGAAAGGTAGTCTCTGTAACAGCTGGTATGACGCGGGTTGGACAACAGGAGGGTGGAAACCATGGGCGAGGTTGACAGACAAAAGAGATTGGTGGGTACAACAAGATGAATGGGAGATATTATCTATACAGCGGGACTATAGTTCAGACCCCACGAAAAATCCCATAACCCTGTCAGTAAATAGAGCAATTGGGAGCAGGAACGGTCAGGATGTGTGGATGTTAGCCATAGGTGTATGGATAGCAGGAAGTGACCAGATAACCCCCCTGCAGATAAATATTTTGGATCCCCTCACGCACACACAGAATGACACTGACATGGCAGAGATACAGTAAAACCCTCTGAAGGAGGAAGACGTAATAGTGCAGGACTTCTCTAAAATGAGGGTGGAAGATGTGTTAGAGTTATCAGCAGGTGCAGGCCAGGACAATTTATGGATCAGGTGGCTAATACAGAATGCCAAAGAACAACACATGGAAGGGTGCGTGGCCTGTGCCACAGCTAGACCAGTCATGTTCACTAACCCGGCCCCGTTGTTTCCTAATGAGGACCCAGCAGGATATGCATGCATGTTGAACTTCACACACTCTAAGACAGCTTCCCGCAATTGTACTACCCTAGCATCCCTCTTTCCCCCAGGCTTTGAAAAACCAGGGTATTTTACCGCCATAAAGGGGGAGGGTGCAAGATATCACTGTTTCAATCTCACCGGATCAAGCAAGCCCACAATCAAACTAGGTGATATACCCCCAGACTGGTGTAATACAACTGTACAAAACAAAACAGCCCTAGGCCCAGTGGCTAGAATAGGACTATTCTACTATTGTGGTGGTCTTAGGTTGTACTCCCAGATAAAGTTCCCAAATCAAACGTCAGGAGTTTGTGCTATGGTTAGATTAGCTATGCCCATATCTTTGGTGGGGAGTAGAGTCCACTATACCCACCATAAGGCTGTGCAACTGACAGTAAAGAGAAGGCGCAGGGCCCGTAGTATGCAAGGCCCGGCTTTTGATCCATGGGCGGGAACCCCAACCTATATAGACAGCATAGGAGTTCCTAGGGGTGTCCCGAATGAATACAAATTGGCAGATCAAATAGCCGCAGGATTTGAGAGTATACCACTGTTTTCAGCCATCTTCCCCGTCACTCCCAGCAAAAATGTAGATAGGATAAATTTTGTGCATTATAATGTTTTACGCTTGAGCAATGCAACTAGGGATGCCATCGAAGGCCTGGCCGAGCAGATGGCCCCAACGTCCCTCATGGCGCTCCAGAATAGGATGGCGCTGGACATGCTGTTGGCTGAAAAAGGAGGAGTCTGTTCCATGTTCGGAGAGATGTGCTGTACGGTCATCCCTAACAACACTGCCCCGGATGGGAAGGTCACCAGGGCTTTGAACCAACTTCGAGCCCTTTCCCAGGAGATGCATGACGCCTCAGGTGTATCAAATCCATTGGAGGGGTGGATGACAACCTTTTTTGGCAAATGGAAGAATCTTATCACTGCTTGTTTGACATCTATTGCTGTTTTTCTCGCTATTCTAGTTACCTGTGGGTGTTGCTGTGTGCCCTGCCTGCGGACCATGATATCCCGGCTCATCACCACTGCCTTGTCCAAAGAAAAAGCACCGCCTCCCTATTCCGCTGGGATGCTGCCATTACTCACCATGCCTGAGGACGGGGAGGACGTGAGGCACTGCAGTTAGTGTAAAAAGTGTTCGCACCTAGTAGGTGCGAAGAGGGGGAATTTGTGGGAAAATAATACAATGACTGAGGTGGTGATGAACAGGGCACTCAGGAACGGCCACGTAAAAGCTGGCTTAAAGTATATACTGAATTAACCAAAGACTAAATAAGAGTGTGTGTATGTGTGACATATTATACATTATGCTTTGCAGCTGGGGTACGGCTAGGAGGGAGAGAACAGGAAGGGCTATCTTAGTCAGATAAGCTACAGTGAGAACGAGAAGAGGAGATGGTGAGGCCAAGGACACTGAAGTTCGAGGACGGTCTGATAACTCAGAGAACAGGACGTACAAACTAAGAAGGGAGTGAACATAGCTGTCTTGTGAAGTAAATGATAACTGAAAATAATAGACAGGCAAGAAGGAAGAGGCAGAGCAGGGATTGTACCCCAGCAACAGTATAGCTGACCATCAGGCCCCACAAGGGGAACCAATATAACCCTGAGCACGCTATTGTTTAAGTGCCTTTTTGGGAAACCTCTGTACTAGACAAGTTTCCATCAGGTCCGTGCACGTTTAACTGCCCGGAAACCGCATTTCACTGTTGACCACAAGAAAAAACGCTGTGTTAATTCATCATGGAGTCAGTTGTCAGTTTATAGAAGGATTTCTCCAACATAGTGTAGCAACTTCAGTTCATTGTAGTGGACTCGCTCTGCTGGGGGCAGTGACGCGTTGCATCCATGGTAGTCCTCCATAAAGAGCAGCGTACGGACACCTCTAAACTCGTCAGAGACCAGAGACCAAAGGGGCTCTGTGTCCGTCAGACGGTCTGAATGAGATCCATCATTCAGCGGAGCAATGACATGTACATC
This sequence comes from Etheostoma spectabile, assembly GCF_008692095.1. Lineage (NCBI taxonomy): Eukaryota > Metazoa > Chordata > Actinopteri > Perciformes > Percidae > Etheostoma > Etheostoma spectabile. The sequence continues at coordinate 21,201 of NW_022603352.1, forward strand.
AGACTATTTACAACTCTCCAAATCACGTACAACAGAGATGTGAGGAGTTATATTTGAATGTGCACAAAGTTGTAAATATGAGCAGAAATCTGGTGAAACACATCTGAGCTATACTATATGACTATATTATATATATATATATATATATATATATATATTATATATATATATATATATATACGATACTGCACGTTGGGCCACTATTGTGCATCTCTAACCTCTGCATCTCTAAATGTAACTGTAAATAATTAATTGATGTTTTTAAAATGAACAAATAGTCTTTATTTCACAAAAAAAGTAAAAACAGTAAGTGGGGCACAGAGGATGAGGGCCAAACATTACTGAGCCTTGGCACAAAGGTTAAAGGAATAGAATTTATGTAACTCATTGGTTCTCATTCTTAGAATTTCAGTGGTCTTAGTTGATCCCTCATCATTAATTTATTTTGGGTCCCTGGTCCCTACACCAGGGACCCCGGACCTGTTCACCACAGACCCAAATCTTCTCAGCTGTTGCTGACATATGCTACTGTCTTTCATGTGATTCATTATGTTTGGCACATTGTGTGGTCAGTTCTTATATCATAAGAAGTTAATAATGTAAATGCTGAATGCCCTAAAACTGTTGATACTACAACAATGCAAAGGTTCTTAACCCTACAGTTTTGCACATATCAGCAGACTTGATTTCTCCATTTTCTTTTGCAAAAAAACTCTCCAGAAAGTGCCATTTAATGGTTTATTTTTCAAATTTTTTCCTGGGGGGCATACCCCCAGACCCCCTTAGGGAGAGCCCCATCCCCCCACATTAACAAATCCCAATTTAAACCCTAAAGGATAAAGACCCAAAGAAATGCTTTGTACGCGGAAAAAATATTGGCCCCCCCCAATCTCACTCCAAGGTTTTTGGAAAAGTTGGCAGCCCTGAGTTACTCCTCTGCATCTTTAGCGGTGATGGCGTGTGTAACAAGTGTAGTTATTTTTGGACGTGGAGGCGAGGCTTAGTGAGTTAGAAGTCTGGATCCGCACATGACAGATCAGTCGTCAGTTACTGTAGCTAACCCCCCCCCGGTAGTCGGCACGGGCCGGCTGAGCCTGAGTTAGCCTCTGGTAGCCGTTCCTCGCGAACTCCGGAGCAGCCAGGACATAGGCGTGGGTTACTGTGCGAGGACGAGGAAGAGACAGTCGTAAGCTTTCCAAGACGTCGGACCGCCACCAGCCTGTTAGCGTTTCTAACAGATTTTCCCCACTCAGCAACCCCCCCGCTGAGAAACCAACTCTGGTTATCGGCAGCTCCATTCTGAGAAACGTGAAGTTAGCGAAGCCGGCGGCCGTAGTTAAGTGCATCCCGGGGCTAGAGCGGGCGACGTTGAGTCTTATCTGAAACTGCTGGCTAAGGATAAACGTAAATACAGCAAGATTGTTATTCACGTTGGCGTTAATGACTCCCGGTTACGGCAATCGGAGGTTACTAAGATAATGTTGAATCGGTGTGTACATACGCGAAGTCAATGTCGGACACCGTAGTTTTCTCTGGACCCCTGCCAAATCTAACCAGCGATTACATGTATAGCCGCATGTCGTCATTTCGCCGCTGGCTATCGAGGTGGTGTCCAGATAATGATGTGGGCTTTGTGGATCACTGGCAGTCTTTCTGGGAAGACCTGGTCTGATTCGGAGAGACGGCATTCATTCCACTTGGGCTGGAGCAGCTCTCATTTCTAGAAACATGACAAGTTTATTGGTGGACCTAATCCTTGACAATCCATAGTTGGGACCAGGAGGCAGAGTCCCAGTCTAACACACTTCTCTGCTCCTTTATTCCAGGTGTTACCTAGTAAAAATCCCATAGTGACGGTGTCTGCCCCGACCATTAAAATTTTTAATCAAAGGTAAACAGAAGAGGAGCAGTGCATGAAAACCTCATAAAAATAAAACCACAAGTGCAATAGTTCAAAAGAATAGGAGAATTAAATGTGGACTCTTAAACATCAGATCTCTCTCTTCTAAAGGTGTACTAGTAAATGAATTGATATCAGATTCTAATATTGATTTATTTTGTCTTACTGAAACCTGGCTGGTAATGGAGAATATGTTAGTCTAAATGAGTCCACCCCCCCCAGTCATATTAATACTCACATTCCTCGAGGCGCAGGCCGAGGAGGTGGAGTTGCAGCTATCTTTGATTCTAGTCTACTAATTAGCTCTAAACCTGAACTAAATTATAACTCATTTGAAAGTCTTGTTCTTAGTCTTTCACACCCAAGTTGGAAATTAATGCAACCAGTTCTATTTGTTATAGTGTACCGAGCACCTGGTCCATACTCTGAATTTTATCCGAATTTGCAGAGTTTCTATCGAACTTAGTGCTAAAAACGGACAAAGTTATTATTGTAGGGGATTTTAATATTCATGTGGACGTGAGAATGATAGCCTTAGCACTGCGTTTATCTCTCTATTAGATTCTATGGCTTCTCTCAAAGTGTACATAAACCGACTCACCGTTTTAACCACACCCTCGATCTTGTTCTGGTATATGGTGTTGAAATTGAACATTTAATAGTGTTCCAACAGAATCCCTTCCTATCTGACCACTGTTTGATAACTTTTGAGTTTATACTGCTGAACTACACGCCGTTAGGCAAAACATCCTCTACAGATGTCTATCTGATAGTGCTGTAGCTAAATTTAAGGATGCGATTCCGTTAGCATTTAATTCATTACCAAGTCCCAAAGTAACGGAGGACTCCTGTGCTATTAGTCCCTCCCAAATCGATATTTTGTTGATAGTGCAGCAGGCTCGCTGCGAATGACTCTAGACTCTGTTGCCCCTCTAAAAAAGAAGAGATAATAAAACAAAGAAGGTTAGCTCCATGGTATAACACTGAAACTCGCAAATTAAAGCAAATATCGCGGAAACTTGAGAAGATCTGGCGCTCCACCAAACTGGAAAATTCTCGTTTAATCTGGCAAGATAGTCTTAAAACGTATAGGAAGGCCCTCCGTAATGCCAGCAGCGCAGCGTACTACTCGTCATTGATGAGGAAAATAGGAACAACCCCAGGTTTCTTTTCAGTACTGTAGCCAGGCTAACAGAAGGTCACACCTCTACTGAGCCAAGTATTCCATAGCTCTTAGTAGTAACGACTTTATGAGGTTCTTCAATGATAAAATTATAACTATTAGAAGCAAAATTCACCAAGACCTGCCTTTAACTGGCTTATCTCTAAACTCAGGAACGTTAGAAACAGCTGTAAAACCAGATACATGTTTTGACTGCTTTGCTTCACTTGATCTTAATCAATTTAATTCAATTATTTCTTCATCTAAGCCATCAACCTGCCTCTTAGACCCATCCGACTAGGCTACTTAAAGAAGTTTTACCATTAGTCAACACTTCACTACTGAATATAACCAATTTGTCTTTATAACAGGCTATGTACCACAGTACTTTAAAGTAGCTGTAATTAAACCTCTTCTGAAAAAGCCAAACTTGATCCAGATGTTTTAGCCAACTATAGACCTATATCCAACCTTCCATTTCTCTCTAAGATTCTTGAGAAAGCAGTCGCCAAACAGCTGTGTGACTTTCTGCATAGCAACAGCTTATTTGAGGATTTTCAGTCAGGATTTAGAGTTCATTATAGCACAGAGACAGCACTTGTGAAAATTACTAATGACCTCCTAATTGCATCAGACAAAGGACTTATCTCTGTACTTGTGTTATTAGATCTTAGCGCTGCATTTGATACCATTGACCACTATATCTTATTACAGAGATTAGAACATTTAATTGGCATTAAAGGGACTGCTCTAAGCTGGTTTAAGTCTTATTTATCAGATGATCTCAGTTTGTTAATGTTAACGATGAATCCTCTGTGCACGCCAAGGTTAGTCATGGAGTCCCACAAGGATCTGTGCTCGGTCCAATCCTGTTCACTTTATATATGCTTCCTTTAGGCAGTATTATTAGGAAACACTCCATAAACTTTCATTGTTATGCAGATGATACTCAATTATATCTATCAATCAAGCCGGATGAAACTAATCAGTTAGCTAAACTTCAAAGTGCCTTCAGGATATTAAAACTGGATGACCTGTAATTTCTAATGTTAAACTCAGATAAAACTGAAGTTATTGCTCTCGGACCCAAGCACCTCCGTGACGCATATCCAAAGATATAGTACTCTGGATGGCATCACCCTGGCCTCCAGCACCACTGTGAAGAATCTTGGAGTCATCTTTGATCAGGACATGTCCTTTAATTCCCACTTAAAGCAAATTTCAAGGATCGCCTTTTTTCACCTACGTAATATTGCAAAAATCAGGAATATCCTGTCTAAAAATGATGCAGAAAAATAGTCCATGCATTTGTTACTTCTAGGTTGGATTACTGCAATTTACTATCAGGCTGCTCGAAAAAATCCATAAAGACTCTACAGCTGATCCAGAATGCTGCGGCACGTGTTCTGACGGGAACCAGGAAAAGAGATCACGTTTCTCCTGTTTTAGCTTCTCTGCATTGGCTTCCTGTAAAATTTAGAATAGAATTTAAAATCCTTCTTCTCACCTACAAAGCTCTTCATGGTCAGGCTCCATCTTATCTTAAAGAGCTTATAGTACCTTACAACCCTGGGAGAGAACTACGCTCCCAGAATGCAGGGTTACTGGTGGTTCTAGAGTCTCTAAAAGTAGAACGGGAGCCAGAGCGTTCAGCTATCAGGCTCCTCTCCTGTGGAACCAGGTTCCAGTTTGGGTCCGGGAGGCAGACACCGTCTCCACATTTAAGAGTAGGCTTAAGACTTTCTTTTGATAAAGCTTATAGTTAGGGCATAGAATCGAATATTGTTAGGAGTAGTAGTAGTCACATAGTTTCAGATTTATCTATCATATAATATACTAAAGGGAGACTTGGCATACAGCCCGATCCGGTTGGGGGGAGTTCTGGCCCGACCGGGCTGGAGCTCTCTTTACCTTGTCTCTCTTGGTTTTGTTGTAATATAGTTTTAGACAGCTTGGGACTTATTTTGATACACTAGTTAGGGCATAGAATCGAATAATGTTAGGGAGTAGTAGTTAGTCACATAGTTTTCAGATTTATCTATCAATAATCAAGAATATAATAGAACTAAAGGGAGACTTGGCATACAGCCCGATCCGGTTGGGGAGAGTTCTGGCCCAGCCGGGCTGGAGCTCTCTTTACCTCGTCTCTCTTGGTTTTGTTGTAATAGTTTTAGACAGCTGGGGACTTATTTTGATACACTAGTTAGGGCATAGAACGAATATTGTTAGGGAGTAGTAGTTTAGTCACATAGTTTTCAGATTTATCTAACATATAATCAAGAATATAAAGAACTAAAGGAGACTTGGCATACAGCCCGATCCGGGTGGGGAGGAGTTCTAGCCCGGCCGGGTGGAGCTCTGTTACCTTGTCTCTCTGGTTTTGTGTAATAGTTTTAGACAGCTGGGGACTTATTTGGGACACTGAGCTCCTCTCTCCTCTATCTTCTATCTTTTCATTTATGTGCATCCATGTCCCAGAAATGCGTGTTACTAACCTATTTCTGGGGAGCATTCCCCGGAGTCCTTAGTCTTTTTTCAACCAGCATGTTCCCTTGGATCAGAGAGGCTCCGAAATCAGGGTAGCAGCTGTCGCCATGGTTCCGCTACACGTTCTGTGATGCCATGTTCAACTGCTACACTGCGGTGCCTGCTACGTCCTGCTACGTCCTGCAAGTCCTGCTACGTCCTGCTACGTCCTGCTGTGCCTTGTAATGCCGCACAGCGTCCGCTATGCCATGAACTACTACAAAGAACTTCTACAAACTACTAATTTTTTTCTATTTTATTGCCACTCTTCATTCTAACCCCAACCGGCCCGTCAGACACCGCCTACCAAGAGCCTGGGTCTGACCGAGGTTTCTGCCTAAAAGGAAGTTTTTCCTCGCCACTGTCGCACTGTTGCTTGCTCTGGAGGAAACTATTAGAACTGTTGGGTCCTTGTAAATTCTGGAGTGTGGTCTATCTGTAAAGTGTCTTGAGATAACTCTTGTTATGAATTGATACTATAAATAAAATTGAATTGAATTGAATTGAATATTTACTACAGACCTTGCAGCTCACGGGCTAAGGGAGAACATGGTATCGGGGGAGAATTGCGACCAGGAAAGCTTGGACCCCATCATAACAGTTTGCAGTTCGACCAATAAGAAAATAATCAATAGGATTAATTAAAAACATACTTCTAAAAATAAACGGTCAATAGATTAACATTTTTTAAAAATAGTTAGTTACTTCTTTACTGATTACTAACCTGTTACATGTATATGCGGCTTCACAGTAACCTGGTTTTTCTGAGTATCCTGACTACTGAAGTGGATGTAAACCATTGCACCATTATACCAATTTGTGCAATTACTTGTGAAAGTTTACAAATACATGCAAAAGACACAGCGTTCTTGAAACCAGATCAGGGGAACAGTGTAATGTTGCCTGGAGGAGCCTCTGACTGAGTTTTTGCCCCACCTTTGACTTTGGCTATTCAGAACAGTGAGGAACAGTCTTGCCTTCATATGTAGTCGGATGACCGGTCACACAACCTTATTCGTCTTAAGCATACTGAAGAAGTCTTCTTGCAAGAGTCTTCTTGCAGTCCCCTGATAGGACCTCACAGGATGACAGCTTCTGCCTGTTTAGTTGAAGTGTGAATGTGCTACAGACTAATTAGCCCTAACAGCTTTCTCTGCTTTGTCCTCACTATGCCATTGTCTGAATACTAAACCAAGAACTACAGCTTTTTCCACACTACCAGGTGAAGTCATTAGGATTGGATTTTTGCAATTTAGCTCAATCCCTACAGATAATGAGAAAGTTTGCTTTACTTCTTTAGTGATGATAAGAAATGGATGGGGGGGAGGGGTGTTGGGAAGAGATATTTTCTTATTATTAAAGTAATCAGGTTTATTAAATAATAAAGAGGTGTGGGGAGGCAGACGCCAAGAACGAGGGCACGAGGCTGGGGTAGGATGGCGAGGGCTGGGCAGGATGGCCAGGGCTGGGAAGGATGGTGAGGGACCTGAGGGCTGGAGTAGAATAGCAGAGGCTGGGCAGGTTAACGAGGGACCTGAGGGCTGGAGGAGGATGGCGAGGGACCTGAGGGCTGCAATTGAAAGACGAAGGAGCGCAGGGGAACAGGGGCTGAGGGAGCTGAGGGGAAGGCTGGAAGCGGGAGTGGAGGCAGGAAGTAACAGGGAGCGGGGAGGGGACCAAGTGGTGAAGCCAGCTGACTGGAGACAATGGAGTGGTCTGGAGACGATGGCTGCAGGGAACAAACAAAAGGGAGTAACTATCACAAACTGGACAGAGACAGGTAAGTACTAGGTTTTCCAGAGAGCTTAAAGCAAGTGTCACCAGGGTGTCTGAAACAACGATCAAGTGAAGATTATGAGTGGGGTTGACAGTACTTGAAGTTTTGTGCGGCGGGATGATGGTGGAATGACAAACAGGTATGTGTAGTCAGCTGGCAGCAGTAGGCAGGAAGGGAAGGGGAAAACACAGGGGCCAACAGAGAAACTTAACCTGGAAAACACAAAAAGGAACAGGAAACAAAACTAGCCACAACATTCGTGTTTGTTTGAGGAATGGGCTGCCATTTAGCATGACTCAAATGAGTAAGATTATCTTTTAAAAGAGCCAAAGAAAAGCTTCTTTTCTCTTCCAGTGAAAGTTACACTATTTAGACCGTGCCAGTTAGAGAAGATTGCTAAAGGGGAATCTGACATTAGCAATTCAGGTTTTCTTTGTACGTGTTTGCTACTGCATTGACACGCTTATCCAGACAGGCTTGGATCGGATGAAACAGCAAAACAGTTTGCAATTGGTGGCAGATTAGCCTTGGGTGTGATCATAACTCATTTTTATTGCAGAATTTTTGTACGTAGTTCATTTATTGGCACAATGTTGAACAATGTCACATAGACTCTAGTTTTAGTGACCTGTCACCCCACACGATCAGAATTGTTAAAAGAGAGCAAAACATTCTTTAGTATAAGATTTAATTTTTGTTATTGTAAAATGAAAGCAAAAATACACTGAAGGAAGCATGAAAAAGGGGCAAACATAAAGGACAAGCAGAAAGTCCGAAAATGGGTGTGGATCCTACAGCATACAGTGGAAAGCTTATATTTGTGCAAAATGTATTTACTGTCAAAGTCAAATTGTCTTTACATATAATGGCTTGACTTTCAGAGAAAGTCATTATAGAATATATAAAACAGTCGCTAAAGAGACTATAAGGATTTGTCTGACAGTTAAAGTCACACAGACTATACATAACACCAGTTGATGTATGGCTGCCATTAGCCAGATGCTGTTTTAAACAGCTGTTTGGATGAATGCTCACCTCTGGCAGTCGTTTCCTTTCCCCACACTGATGCATGTTGTTATTTACAGTGAAAAGAACGTGTTTCAGAGAACAATGAGCACTCTGGGATCTGTGAGCTATAGTGCACACCAAAAGTTTGGACCACTATGGAGGTCCCTCATCAGGCATTTATTGTGCGTTAGCACAGCAGTGCTGCAGTACAGTCTCCATATTGTGCTCCAAATCATAAAGTGATTCATTAGAGCTTCACAAGTGGTTTAGGTTCCATTTTATGCTGCAAGTAAATGAATAACAGCAACTTCATCATGCTACTGTTTCTCAAATACCTTGGTTACTTATATCCATAACTATGGTTAGTATAGTTATAGTAAGCCATGACTACGGTGTCAACATCATACTAGTTTTGTCTCCCAGTAAAGAAGAGCACTTGTTTTAAATAGTTAATGCAATTTGCTGCTTTAAGTCAAACTAATTCAGCCAAAGAAATATGCACCTTTTCTGCATGAAGACCTGTAGTGTCAGTTCAGACTGTGTGTAGGAAGGGTCTATACAATGAATCACACAGATTAAGGGGCTGCATCCAGATGGGGGCTTCTGCACTGGCAGAGCACTTTATTACATCACTTTATCAAAAAGGTTTTGTTTCTATGACAATGACATTAACAGGGCTGCCAACTCTCACGCATTGGCCGTGAGACACACGCATTTGACTGGTTTCACACGCGCACACGCCACACCCCCGATTTCTCACGCTGAAGTGTCAGCCCGGTCAGTCAAATTTCAGAAAGATGAGTTTATCTATAGATCTACTTGTTGAGCCACTTGTGATAGACTAGTTGTGCTTTCAGAGACTGTGAGTGGGTTCAAGAGCGCTCCCTGTCTGTGGAATTTTCAAATTGTCGCAAAATGAGAACATTTTTTTCACGAGCCATCCCAGGTGCATTTCCCCGGCTTCAGGTATGAGCTCTGAGTATTACAGACCCGTCCGGCGCTTCAGGTATGAGCTCTGATTATCACAGACCGTTCGTCGCTTCGTGTCCACTCTCTCTGTAAAGATAGAGGTGAGCAGCGCGGCAGGTAGTGGAGCAACTTCAGTTCATTGTAGTGGACTCGCTCTGGGGGGGGCAGTGACGCGTTGCATCCATGCGTAGACCTTCGATAAAGAGCAGCGTACGGCCACCTCTAAACTCTGTCAGAGACCAGAGACCCAAATGGGCCTCTGAGTCTGTCAGACGGTCTGAATGAGATCCATCATATCAGCGGAGTAATGACATGCACAGCTGACTATATTACACCATATACTATATTATACTATATATAGCTACTATATTACAACTCTCCAAATCTCGGACAACAGAGATGGGAGGAGTTATGTGCACAAAGTTGTAAATATGAGCAGAAATCTGGTGAAACACATCTGAGCTATACTATATATACTATAATATTTATATTTATATATATATACGATACTGCAACGTTGGGCCACTATTGTGCATCTCTAACCTCTGCATCTCTAAATGTAACTGTAAATAATTAATTTGATGTTTTTTTAAAATGAACAAATAGTCAGTGGGGCCAGAGGATGAGGGCCAAACATTACTGAACATTGGCACAAAGGTTAAAGGATTAGAATTTATGTAACTCAGTGGTTCTCATTCTTTAGAATTTCAGTGGTCTTAGTTGATCCCTCAACATTAATTTAACTTTGGGTCCCTGGTCCCTACACCAGGGACTCCTGGACCTGTTCCCCACAGACCCAGATCTTCTCAGCTGTTGCTGACATATGCTACTGTCTCTTCATGTGGTTCATTATGTTTGGCACATTGTGTGGGTCAGTTCTTATATCATAAGAAGTTAATAATGTAAATGCTGAATGCCCTAAAACCTGTTGATACTACAACAACACAAAGGCTCTTAACCCTACAGTTTTGCACATATCATGTAAGACTTGATTTCTCCATTTTTTTTGCAAAAAAACTCTCCAGAAAGTGCCATTTAATGGTTTATTTTTCAAATTTTTTCCCTGGGGGGGCATACCCCCAGACCCCCCTAGGGAGAGCCCCATCCCCCCACATATAACAAATCCCAATTTAAACCCTAAAGGATAAAGACCCAATGAAATTGCTTTGTACGCGGCAAAATATGGGTTGGCCCCCCCAAATCTCACTCAAAGGTTTTTGGAAAAGTTGGCAGCCCTGCATTAACGTTACCTAGGTAGCTAACTTAACGCTAAGTTAACAGAGGCTTGACTACACGTCAAGCCTATAAGTACAGTGATTAAAACCAGCACCATTCAGTGTCGAATCTGCTCCCTCAAATGGGATTTTCTGTCTTTTTTTGTGATCGTTTTTTTTCTTTTTACTTTTTTTTTTTTCTTTTCAGTGAAGGTTCACTGAGAGGGAGCCTCTCTTTTGTAGGACCATCCTGATCCCATTCATACAGTTTCCCAAAAAAAGAGTTACAGTTTCAAAAACAGGGCCTTTCTGAAATGCTCAAAGATTTTCAACTAGAACTGCTCCGAGCAGCTGCACAGAAAAGTAGGACTGCTCTGAAAAAAAGATGCTGGGTGCTTTTTTCTAGGTCGCCTAAATGTGTATTTAAACTATTGCTCAAGACTTGGAACCTTTTTCTCTCCCACTCTCTCTACAGCCCCTATAGTAGCATGTAGACTCAGTCATTTATTCTGGCTCCACAGTAGCTGCAGTGCAATGTGTGCCCCTATTCCTTTTAATAGTCTCACAGTGACTGTCAGTCTTTTTATACATTAGAACCAGACTCACCAGACATTAGCTATTTTGCTTTTAGGAGTCTGAGTAAGTGTGAAAGCTACTTAAGAGCCCGTAGGGGAGTAATAGAGAGGTGAGTGCCTGTGCTACTTGTCTTTTATTGTCTTACTTGATGAAATGGGTTGAGGACTGTAAGTTGGCGCCGCCTTTCCATCTGGCTCTCAGTCATACATGATAATTTTAATGGAACAATGTGTCAAAAATAGGGGGGCTAAAATAATGCTTAAAGTCCTCATATTATGCCAATGTTTTAAGGTAAATAACTGTATTTAGAGGATGTACCAGAAAAGGTTTATGTGGTTTGAAAAAAAAAAGAGGATATTTATAAGGCACAGGATTAACAGCACTACACATCACAGTTTTAGCCCTTTTCTTTTTTTCTTTTTTTTTCAGCCCCCTATCCCTTAAAACACACACACCACATAAAATATTAGATAATCCAAAAGTAAACCCCAAAAACTACTGAAACTGCGTCTTTACTAAACAGACAAATCCAAATGGGAGTCATCATTTAATAGGAGCAAAATCGGAGAGACTATAATCCTAACTTTAAGCATGTCACTCAAAGTGAGAGAAAACATCTTCCAGAACCTAACCACATCGGGGAATTCCCAGTACATGCATAAACGACACCAGGACACTGAGTGGACATTGGTCACAATTGGGAGATGAATAAATTTTCACAGGCGCCATCTAGGGGTAAGGTACATCCTATGAGCAAATTTGAGCTAATGGGCTCGCTCGTTAGCCGCTGAGCTGTAGCAGCGTGCAGGCCGAGCGAGCAGCCGCACTCAAAATTATTAAAGCCCTTCTTAGAGGTGACACATTTAAATATAATTTGCTTCATTTAAATATATATATTTAAGATCATATACATATATTCAAGTGGTTTAACTAAAAATGTATTAATAGCTCCACCTAAGAGATTGTTTTACGTTGGATAGCCAAAAAAAGTTTAATACGGAACCACCCTTTGCGCGTGTGCGAGACAGCGCGCTCTTTCCATCGCTTCATCCTCCGGCTGCAACGCGAAGGTAACGTTTGAAGGACGCTGCTAAATAAAAGGGGAAAATCCACAACTTGGTAAGTGTTCGTTTTCTGTTGTAGATTACAAAGTATCTAACTGGCAATTAACGTTATTCCGTAATACAGGCCGAAATGTGTGAATAGATGAGCGAGCCGAATTTCATTCTTCAAAGTTGAAGGGAGTTGGTGTCTAGCTAAGTGCGTGTTATAGGGGTTTGTGGCTCTGCAGGTGCAGTTTAGCACCCTGCAGTTGATTCGCGGTAACATTTTAAACAAGTTCTGCTACATTTTGGCATATGCCACAATATTTTGTGTAAACGGTTAATTATATATTATTAAATTCAACGATTCCATCTGTTTTCTGCATCACAGAAATCATAGAGCCACATTATAGGTTGAAGTATAGCACCTATGCACTAATATGTTTGACTATAAATAATAATTACTTTCATTTGGATACACTGCCTGAGTATTTCTCCATTGCCCACAGGTCTAATATATGTATCTCATCTTTTGCAGTTTAAGTTGGAAAGCAGCTTGTGACAACATCCTAGTGATGGTAAGAGTTCTTGATGCCAGACTTACATAATCACAAGCTATTTTTTGGTATCGCAAATATAATTAATTTGTTTTGTATTTTGTCATCCGCCCTTTTTGCAAAATGGCAAGTCCAGCTGTCCTGCGGATCAATTTTTATGAAGCGTCTGACTCTAGAAAACTGCACCTTCCCTCAGAAACTGAGGAGCAAAGGAGAAGTGAAGGGGCAGAGGATTAAGGAAGCCCTGTCTATCACAGATTTGGTTAGTTGAAATGCATATAATGTACTTAACTGCTTATTTAAAAACATATTTTTAATGGCCTACTTGTATAGTGCTTTTATCCAAATATTTTTTTTTGCATTTGGTTCAGCCACTCACCAATGGCTATGTAAAACATGCTAGACAGGTAAAAAACTTGCTTGTTGGGGGCATTTAGGGGTTAGATCTTTAGACAACCTGCTCCTTCCCTGTGGCACCATAAAAAACACTTTTGGCTAAATTGTGTCTCATTTTTTCATCCCTGCTCCAGTGTGACAACACCAGGAGGGAGTGTATCCTGAGAGGCTTCGTCATCTACATCAATGAAGACCCAGACATCTTCTTCAAAGAATATCTGGTAAATTCATCACAAAATGTCATGTAGTGTTGAACAGTTCCTCACTCTTACTTTTCCCATGGCGCACTTTATTTATAATGACAAAGCCTTATGGTTAATTTCAGTTAATTTCAGAGACAGCGAGTGAGTGAATAAACTGCCTTCTTCGTCGCCAAATCTCTGTCTGAGAGACGGGGAAGGTGTCCGTCACCTGAACGCCGCGCGGTGTACTGATTCCTGCACTTTGGTTCCGCCTTTTTTGTTTCCCTGCTACATTACTATGGTCTTGACTAGTAACACCTGAAATTCGTACTAAATGCTACACTGGTTATTAAAGTATCCCTTAAGGGTGTATCACACACTCCCCAACAAATAAAAGTGGCTCCTGACACAAGATATTAGGACTGCACGATTATGGGCAAAATGATAATCACGATTATTTTGATCTAAATTTTGATTGCAATTATTCTCACAATTATTTGTTGTTGTTTGTTTGTTGATTTTAACCAAAACTAATTTGGTCGTCACGTAGGCTGTTTAAAACTGCGAGAATGAGTGTGATGGACGCTACTCACAGAGAGACGGCTGATCATTATGAACAGGTTGAACGGCGCATACACACGTTGTGTATGAAACGTCTGTATCACCACTGCGCTGCATTTTTATGAACTATGATATTCTGGCCATGGATCACATCTCTGGTCCAGGTCCAGCAGGCTCCGTCTCCCACGCTATTACTCTACCAACTGAAGTTAGTTGCATTCAATAACTTCTTCTGTGTTCTTTGCCGTGGGGGCCGCGATAGCAGAGTTGCCAGCGGAAACACTGGTACATAACAGGTTTTCCTCTCATACTTAACAATATCCAGCTGTGTTAATAACAATTAAAACTGTGGACAAATGTCAGAAGTGTGGACCGGCGGCCGCTGTGTGGCCGGGCGCGGAGTAAGAGGAGAGAGAGTAGAGGAGAGATCCCAGACAGGCACGGCTTTACAGAAGAAATGGGTCATGTAACGCCAAATTAAACCATATCCATATAAACAGCATTGCAGCGGATGCAAGGACATTAGCACCGGTGCGTCCCAGAGGAGCTAACAGCTAACAGATGCTAGCACCGACTAGCACTGCTCACCGCTGTTGTCTGAAAAACAACAGACGGCACAAAGTGTTGCGTTTACTAGTAAACTGGTAAACCTTGAGACCGACGTATAACCGACTGCTATCTGTTGAGTTTTCCTCCCGTTACTCTGTCCTCTGGGACTACATCTAGAAACTAAGCTGCACGGTGCAGGAACAACTCTGACTGTCTCATGATCAGACGGTAGTAGCGGTAGATGGGCTTTGCAAAAAACCCGGAGTGTTCTATGAAATGACGCTTTAAAAAAATAATTGCTCATCACGCAAATTTGATCGTGGGAAGTCTAAATCGTGATCGCAATTAAAATTTGTTTAATTGTGCAGCCCTACAAGATATCTTGAACAATTTCACTCTAACCTTTACTTGTATTTTCTCTTTTTTTTTTTTTTTTTAACAAAACATATTCAAACTCTCAATTAGTTTATTTACCCTATATGCCCTATAAAAAATGTATGTTCCAGATCTCCTTTGGTGGGCGTATGTGCAATGTCTCTGTTCCGACAGGTAAACTGTATAGGATATTTGTGTTTCAATAGGTATGAAATGTCTGATATTTAGGTAACTCAACAGGTGAGTATAGAATGTCTGTAATTGTCTTTCATGGTGTCTCATCCTCAGTGAGCTGGAAACACAATAGGGAAGTTAGGGTATGGGGCGATGGATGGGGGTTGGAAGTGGTGGAAGTATGGTGTACAATGCCACTGGTAAGTGTACTGTCCTGGCTGGATTCCAACTGCACTCACAGTGGGTCTTGGATGATAAGCTGGTTGACCCAGGGATGGGTAAGTAAACACATAACCTGGCCGTCTCTTTCTGGTGGATTGTCTCAGTGGGATCTGCTGTTCTGGTTGTGGCGTGGAGACATTGTTCTCTTGGTGAACAGAATGTGGTTCCTCTTGAACGGTTGCAGGCTGAGGCTGCTCCAAGCCCTGTTCATCCCCACTGGATGTCACTTGTTCCTCACTTCTAATACTCTCCCTGTCCTGTTCAGGTTCTGCATGAATTGTTCCTCCCAGGTAAGTCTCATTCTGTTCAGATCTGTGTTGGAAGGCAGGAGCAGCATTCGACTCAGATAAGCGACTTTCAGCTCTTGGTTTCTCCATCGGTATTCGTAACCAGTAATGAGACCCCCTTTCCTCTCCCTCAGAGTCACTGGTATCTGGGCTCTGTGTCTCACGTGTGGGTTTCGGGATGCCTGTTCTCTTCTTTCTCTTTTGTGACTCGGGTGTGTTTTTGATCGGGTTCTGAAGAGGCTCTATAGGTAGGTCATGGTACCTGGTAGGTCGTGACTTGCAATAGGAGGTTCCTGTGTAGAGTGCGAATTGGTCGGCCTCCTGCCTCTGGGCTCATTTTGTAGACAGGATTATCTCCAACCTGTTCTCTCAAGATGTAGATAAGCTTCTCCCAGTACGGTCTGAGCTTCCCAAGCCCCCCTCGTTCACTGAGATTGCGTACCAGAACTCTGTCCCCAATCTGAAGAACCACACCTCTGCTCCTTTTATCGTAGTACGTCTGTCCTTTGGAGCTGGACTGTCGGCTGTTTGATTCTGCTATTTGGTAGGCCTCAACCATCTTTCTAGCCCATTTCTCAGCATATCCTTTTGGTCCATTGGTTTCAGCTCCCTCATCCGTAATGAGGCCGAAGAGGATGTCCACAGGTAGGCGACGATGTCGGCCATATAACAAATAGTACGGGGAGAATCCTGTGGCCTCGTGTCTTGTGCAATTATATGCCTGGAGTACGTGAGGCAGATGGTCCTTCCAACTCTCCTTCTCTTTCTCTCCCAAGGTGCGGAGCATCTGCAAGAGCGTGCGGTTGAGCCTTTCGGCAGGGTTGCCCTGGGGGTGATAAGGAGAGGTTCTCGAGTGAGCAACATCAGCTAACTGAGTTTTTCTCAAACTCCCGACCCTGATCATGGTGTAGCTTGGCCGGGTATCCAAATCTTGGTATGAAATCATTGAAAAGTCTGTCAGCAGCCGTCTTGCCAGCCTTGTTCCTGGTGGGGTAGGCTTATGCGAATCTGGTGAAGTGATCAACCACCACCAGGATATACTCGTATCCACCTCTGCAGGTCTCCAGATGAAGGAAATCAATGCACACCAGCTCAAGGGGCAAATTTGATGTAATACTTCCCATTGGTGCTCTTTCATGTGTGGCTGGCTTTTTCTGTTTAATGCAAGGGCACTTCCTGGTTACGTACTCCTCTATCTCTCTTTTCATGAAAGGCCAGTAGAACCGCTCCCTTGCTAGGTTCAGAACTTTTTCAACGCCAACATGACACATGTTATTTTGCAGCTGGGTGAGTACTGTTTGTTTGTAGGTGGCTGGCAGGAGCAGTTGTTGTCGACCTGCACTCTTCCTGTAGAGAAGACCATTCTCTATGTGTAGTCGGTTCCACTCTCTCAACAGCGTCCTTGTGTGTGTGTCCATTCTCTCTTTGTCATCCTCGGTTAGTGGTGTGTTGTTTTCCTTCAACGCCAACACTTTCCCAATAGCTGGGTCGTTTCTTTGTTCCCTTACAAGCTCATCATGACTGACTTCCTGCAGAGGCTCAACTTGGGGTTGGCTATGGGATGTCAAGTTGAGGGCTGCCACTGTTGGAGCTAAATCCTGCTCCATTCTCAAGGTTCATTCAATTAGTAGTCAAAATCTCAGATGTGGATGTGTGAATCCATTTTATCACATAGGATATCCTAGAGACAAATACAGAGTCAACCTAACACGGCTCTCCCCCAAATTTGTCTGCCTCTCTGCATCTTGGACCCCTAATCTTATTCACAAAGGGTGGGGTCTCTTGGCCACAGTTGTGTGTGTGTGTGTGCTTATTCGTTATCTTTCAGTTGGAATGTGACTGAAAGTTTATGACCCTCAGTTCAGGAAAAGATAAGTGGGCTGTAAAAGTGGGACCGAAACCAGACTCAGGAAGCATCCCTAACAATCAATTCTGCTTCTAACACATGTAGGAGACCTGGATTATTACAAAATATACCAGAACATCTTATATTATAAAACAGAAGTATTGCAAAACAACTTAATGTAACAAACAATAAACTATATACTTATAACAACAAACTTAATGCATGACCAATATGTCTTAATTTATGCTGAAATAATGCTTTTACCTTTTAGCTTGAATGTATAATGCAAATCACACACAATGTTTAAGCACATATAAAATTTTAAATCCCAACACCACCCAAGCCACATCTCCATGTTGTGCCCTCCGGCTTCCTTCCCATACAGCACATACTGCCTCCTCCGATAACTCCTACGAACACTCAGCCATGAAGGTGTCAATGTCCAGGGGCCAGCGTTACAAGGTGTCAGCATCAATTTTGGTTTTGCCTGGCCAGTATTTGATGTCAAAGTGGAAATTGGCCAGCTGCCCCACCCACCGGTGTCCCACTGCGTTGAGTTTGACAGTACTCAGAATGTATGTGAGAGGGTTATTATCCGTGAAGACTGTGAAATGTGGGGCGTAGAATAGGTAGTCATGGAACTTTTCACAAACCGCCCACTTCAATGCAAGAAATTCAAGTTTTCCGCTGTGTAAGTGATAATTTTGTTCCGCTGGTGTCAGTGTGCGTGATCCATATCCGATCACTCTCATCTTCCCATCCTGGTTCTGACAAAGAACTGCACCCAGACCCTTTTGGGAGGCGTCTGTGTGGAGTGTAAAGGGCTGATTGAAATCGGGATATCCCAACACGGGGGGTTTGATCAGCCAGTTCACAAGCTGTCCAAGGATCTGGTGGTGTTGTGTATTCCATTCTACAGGAGTACGGGAGGACTGCCGATTGCATTTTGTCTTTCCTCGTGGCGGTTTGGGCGCAGAGGTGTTGGACTTTGACTGAAGCAGGTCATACAGGGGCTTGGCTATACGTGAGAAGTCCTGCACGTATGTTCGATAATAGCTCAAGAACCCAAGCAGCTGCCTGACATCCCCGACTGTCTGTGGCGTCTTGTCCGTGCCCACACTGCTTCAAGGTCTTTGGGGTCCATTTTGACTCCTTCCGCTGACACCAACCTGCCGACATATTGGACCTCCTTGCGGAAGAGTTCACATTTCTCTGGCTTCAGCTTTACCCCGTGGTGTTAATGCTTTGAGGACTCTGCGTAGCACCTCCACATGCTCCTCAAAAGACCTGGAGAAGCACAACACGTCGTCGAGGTAGGGAATGCAACACTCATCTCTCAACGTGTCAAGTATACCTTCCATGCTTCTTTGAAAGGCCGCTGGGGCGTTCAATAACCCAAAGGGTATTCGGACCCACTCATAGAGCCCCCATGGGGTTATGAATGCGGTCAGATGCCTCTATCCTTCGGCAATAAAGCCTTGATGGTAGGCTTTCCCCTGATCGAGGATCGAAAACCAGGCATATCCTCCCAGGGAGTCAGTGAGGTCCTGAATTATGGGGAGGGGCTGACGGTCCGGCACAGTTTTGTTGTTGAGTAGCCGGTAGTCGACACATAGGTGTAAGGATCCATCTTTCTTTCTCACACAGATGACAGGGGCTGCATAAGGGGATTGGGACTTCACTATCCACCCTTTAACCAACAGCTCCTGGATGTATTCCTTAACTTCCATGTAGAGTGGCTTTGGGATGGATGCGTAGGCCCTTTGAACCGGGATGTCACCCTTAGTCCTGATCTCCATCTGCATGGAGGGGATGCACCCTATATCGTCGCTGTTCCGGGCGAATGCGCCACATTCCTCGTGAAGCACTTCCTTTACGGTCTGTTGTTGTTCAGGGCTGAGGTGACTGATATCAACAGGAGGAAGCCAGGACTCAGATAGGGGAGTACAGGGAGAAGCGACACCATTAGTCTCAACTGATGTCATCTTTCTTGGTGTGGTATCAGCCTGGTGTGACTCTGGTGCATCGGTCTCAAGGACCTTGAGAACGTGTTGGATGGTTCCTAGAGTGGTTCTCCTAGGCAGGGTGACCTCATGCTTTGAGCGATTGGAAATGGGCACCTTAACATGGGGCCGTCGACTGTTATTGATTTCCAAGAGGCCTTCTCCTACACTCAACTGCTTTAAGACAACGCTTCCCTCAGCTGGTTCGTAAAGGACAATGGGGTCAGAGACATCAAAGTTTGGATGTACCCTACACCATACATGCGCTGTCCTGCCTGGGGGAATGATAGCATGGTCTTGTCCCACTCTTATAGTGACTGGATCAGAGTAAGTCCTAGGAGGTACTTGGATGAAATTCACAATGGCCTCTACCTGTTCCTCCTCTATTCCAAATGCACTGCGGAGAAGACTGACAACCGTTGCAACTGCGTCACCCGAGGACTCTTTCTTGCTGATGATCTCCTGTATTACATTGGCTCCTAGAAGGGGCTGGGGCAGTAGCAGCGGACTGACTAGAAAAGGGGCCTGAATGGTGAGATTGGGGTCTTCATTCCCTGCAAGATTTACTATAAGCTCAACCCATCCACTGTATGGAACGGCGTGGCCAGTGACTGCATAGTTCTTCCTCTAGAAGCTCAGAGAGAGGTCTCACTATGTGATTAGGAATGTGACCGTCAGTCCATTGTTGGTCAATTATGCTCACTTGCGAGCCTGAATCAAACAGAACTGTAGCTGGGTACCCACCGATCAAACATTTCAGTAGACTTTTCTTTCCAATTAGGGGTGCCTTGCATGTAAGGTCACTCTGACTGGTCAGCTCATGTGATTTTTGTTGCTTGTTTTGCTTGGGATGTCTTGCTGTTTGTTTTTTACTTGTTACTGTTTGGGACTGAAGCTGCTCACCGGTCTTTGGGGGGCCCTCTACAAAGACCGAACCCTGTTTCCCTGCACCCTGACTCGCTGCAGACATCCCACTGCTCTGTGTCCTGCCTCTCCACAAACAAAGCAATGGTTACACTCCTGTGCATTCTGTTCGGTACATTTCTGACACAGAGCTGTCTTTCCTTTGGTTGTCTCAGCTGGGATTGGACAGGTCTGCTGGGAATTGGCTGGAAGGGGGGGGGTTGACTTAATGTGGGCTGGCGTAGTTAGAGGATAGGACACCTGGGTGTTTGCTGTCCGTTGCTCAATCAAAGAAGCCACCATGTGTGTCAGAGTCTCCACCTGAGAAGTGAGCTGTTGTATTGTCTGGAAATTTGTATTGTCTGATGCTGTATCTTGTGGCTTGTTATTGTTGTTACAATCTCCTGTCTCGACCTTTGCGCTGTGTGCTTGTGTTGCCTTTTGTCGGGGGATTTGGCCCAATCTGCGCTGGTGCCCATGCTCATCACTTATTATTTTCATTACCTGACTAAGGATTTCCTCATCCGTGACTTGACTGTTTGAAATTAGAGGTCTCTGCTGGAGGTCAGCATGTTTTGTCCCCAAACCATGATAGATAGTATGGAGAAACACCTCCTGGATGGTCTTGGGATCATATTCAATGTCTGTACTGGTCTGTCGGGACTGGAAAAGGAGTTTCTGCTTGAGTCCAATCATGCGGTAGAGAAACTGCTGCGGTGATTTTTGTTCTGATTGCCTGGCGCACATCAATTCCTGGAACATCTCGGTCGTCGCTTTCTCTCCCAGGTGAGATCTGAGGAAACTTTTGAGTTCAGACACTGTAATTGAATCTTTGTTTACAAGCATCTCCTTAAAGGCCACTGGTTTGATGATCCTTAACACCCCTCTGTCCACCTCTGCTTCTGTAAAGCCCTCTTTCATTCCCTCGTCGATTTGCTTGCTGATGTTTAAATCAGAGTTCTGATCTCCAACTTGCCCACCATGTACTTTGAAGTCTCTGCGTTGCAGGTAGGAGAGGTTCTTCAGTACTACTGGTTGTGTTGACAA
This sequence comes from Etheostoma spectabile, assembly GCF_008692095.1. Taxonomy (NCBI): domain Eukaryota; kingdom Metazoa; phylum Chordata; class Actinopteri; order Perciformes; family Percidae; genus Etheostoma; species Etheostoma spectabile. Next base: position 42,478 of record NW_022603352.1, read on the forward strand.
ATTGGTATGGGTGTTAGGGTGGGATTGTGTCGGCCTAACTGGGCTGTTAGTGTGAGAATGGGGTTGTGATGAAGAGTTTGGGATTGTAGTTGTTGGACTGTGACTAGGTGCAACATGTGTGTTACCATCACTCAATGCACCCACTGGAAAATTAACAGGCGCATCAGCATTAATTACTTTACATATTACATCATTTAAAACCAACAACTGACCCATACCTTCATCCTCAAGTCCTAGTAAGGTGTCAGATTCCATGTAAGAGACCACATACTCCATGCAGCCCTCTTCATCATTCGGATTCAGCTCTTCCTCACGTTGACTGTCAATTGCAAGGTCTTTCGCAACATGGTAGATGTCGTTGCCTGAGAGTCTGAATAGTTGTTTCTTGATGCTCCAAACTAATTCCTTACGCGTTGCTGACATGGTGTGTAGCTCTAGTCTTTGTAGTTAATTACTTCAGTTAGTCAGTGGTGTAGTGACTTAGTAAGTGGCGTGTGTGTATGCGTGTCAACCTCTCGAGCACAGGTGAGGTCCCCTGATGTTGGTGTGTGATGACCACAGGTTCAGAATGTAGCCCTCTGGTAAGTAGCGTACGCTGGCCTCAGGATCAGCAGTGCGGCTCCTAAGCAGGATGAAGATCCCTCTTCTCTTTGGTCTCCCTCCTTGGACACCCACTGGTTGACTACTGGCCTGCCGCAGCTCCTTGTCGCCTCGGTTGCGTGGTTCTGGTATGTCTGGATCTGCTCCCCCGATGATTGTGATGAGGAGAGATCCCGGACGAGCCCCCACAGTTTGTTACGAGTTTCAAACGTTGGTAACTGGAGTATGTTGTGTAAGTTTCTGTTCAGCGAGGAAGGAATTTGAGTGTAGAAGAGACCTTGTTGAAACAAAATAAAGACAGGCTGCAAACTGGATTAAAAGTTTAGGTATTCGGTGGAAGGGTTTAATTGTTTTCTGCAGAGAACAATCAAATGACGAGAACAGATTTCACAATGTACAGAGTAACAAAGTGGCAACAGTTCTGGTCCATACAATCAGTAATACACTTCTTTATATGCAGTGCCCCAAGAGGAAAACCAACCCTTGTTTGGAAAACAGTTTAATCTGAAACATAACAATCAGTGGACCTCAAGCAGACAGTTGGAGCTCTTACGTATTTCTGAATCTGCCCCTCGTGTGTCCAAGTGTGAAAAAGGACATCTTGTCTCTTGGATAGGCTATGGTCTCGACCTGGGACCTGCTATGATAAACCCCGTTCTAGGCAACTGTTTCTGTCAGGCTCCACGTCATCTATCCTTGGTGGGAGAATGCAAAGTCATAACATATCCAGTTGTCTCCTACAAAGTGATCACACTGAGGACAGATACAGGAACCAAATACTCTGAGAGGCATTGGAGATCTTATTATGAATAATTAATATGAAAATCATTGGTTAAATGTAATTTTCCCATTACATTCCCCCCTTTTGATTACATACCAATCACAACACAATTGAAAATTACTGAAAAGACATTTACGTGAAGTTATGTTTAAATGACTTCCTTGCTGGTTATAATAACGCAAAATGTTTTGTGATTATTTTTTTATTTATTTTGGTAGTCTTAACAGTGGTCCACAAAACTTGTTTATATTAGCAGCTATGATAAAACACCAACCACCAAGGCTCTTCTTAATGTAAATGAACAGTGGGGAATTTTGTGTTTGCCGTAGCCTATTGGTTGTAGATGCCAGTTGCAGATTTTTTTTTTCCCCTTTATGAAATTGTAGTTCAAGGCAAGCAACTACAGTACACTTATCCAAATATAGAGGTTTTGCAGTGTGTTCTATCCAGCCATAGCAGGAGTGTCAAACTTCACTAAGGGGCACACTGAAAAATGTGTAGGCTATAGTGTCTTTGAGATTTGGGATAGCTGGCCATTCTTTTGTACCAGTATACTGTTAATTCAAGTTCATATACCTGTATTTTATCTAGTAACAAAGTTAATATCTTGATATTTTTGTTTAAAGATGCCCTCCAGACATTAATATTAAGACTTCTACAAATCTGCATAATTTGTCTTGTTTGTTTTTACGCAGAAAAAGTATACTTTTCACATGTAAATCCTTAGAAGGGGAATTTACTCCTACCTCATAGAATTTCCAGAATCTATGAATTAGCACATTTTATGAAGTTGTCCTGCTGGACGCAAGATGTACAGTGGTGCAGTAACATTTGGATGTTATTGCGTTCATGTGTTACATGCATGAGGTACTGCACACCCATGTTCAGTGTATGTGCACTTTACAGCTTCAAGTTTACATCACATTAATATTAATTGTATATTTGATCAGACTTGAAGTCCAAATTAGTTGGGATATCACAAGCTTGGAGAAAATCCCCACTTTTAGCAGATGAGTGTGAAAACAGCCTTTTATGTCTCAAACTGCACTTTGTTTGAGATTCACTGTGTAGAATAATGTAGAATAGATGGGACTTCAGTGATCCCCACTGGGGAAGTTCACATATCGCAGCTATGTTTCGTGAGTTGTGGTAATATGTGAACGTCACCTTTGAGGATCAATAAAGCTCATTCTATTTTACATTATACAGCACAGTGAAGCTCAAACATCCAACAAGAGGAATAAAAACATTTGAGTAGAGGGGCTCTAAGTAAAAGATGCTCAAATCCTAATGTATTTATATTAAAAAAATGTCAACCAGGTTTGTCTCATGTGTATGTTTATGGGGGGTCAAATGAAAAATTAATAATTAAGACTTTCCTTTTTGATAAAGCTTATAGTTAGGGCATAGAATCGAATATTGTTAGGGAGTAGTAGTTAGTAGGGATGAGCGAGTACAGCATTATCTGTATCTGTATCTGTTTACCACATGAATTATCCGGATCCGGACCCGTACTCGGACCGGGCGGGGCCTAAACCGGAAGTGGTCATATTTAACCCGGAAGTGGGTCAGGATCTCTTGAAATGTGCGGGCCTTTAACCGGTATGTTATTTAAGCATGCAATTGATATGAGTTGATCAAAAATTGTTATATTTATTGCTCATTTGAAAACTATTTACATGACAGCATCAAGCTTCAGATCAATGGTGTTGTCATGGTAACAAACAAACTATATACGGAACGTTTTGCAACAATGAATACAACACATGCGGTTGCAATTATGAAGTAAAATGTAATCATGTTTTCATACTCAATATAACTTTCTTTTTTTAACTTTTCATGATCAGTGTGATTTTTTTTTTTTTGGTTCTTTATTTTTTTTATTTCCACACCAGGTATATGTGTGTGTGTGTGTGTGAGAGTAAGAGAGAGACACAGAGAGAGAGGGGGCGGGGGGCAGCTGACAGTAAAAAAAAAAAAATCTCCATGGCAGAGACGCAACGGGAGTCACATTTAAACCAAGCAGCACGTCTGAAACCCCACAAGCCCATAAATCTACTGGTTACTAAGTCTGTAAGTACTATAAACCAAAGTTAAAAACAAACCTGAAGCTGAAGAAACCCTAAACGTTAACGGAACAGATCAGCAGACCGAAATGACTGCCTGACGGAGCAGGAGCGCGCGCGCGAGAGAGAGCGAGAGAGAGAGAGGGGGAGAGAGAGAGAGAGAGAGAGAGAGGGAGAGCGGCCGAGGGAGCGCATTTCTCCATGTTCTGTGTGTGTGTGATAGATCCGAGTGTTTGTAGGCGGGGTTTGTAGGCGGGGGGCGCTGTGACTATCACAGAACGCTGTGCGGCCAGTTTTATTCAATCCGAGCACGGATATTGACTCTTATTACTCGGATAATACTTCTACTCGGCAAAAGTGCTTTATCCGTACCGGATACTCGTTTCAGCCGGATACTCGGATCACCCCTAGTAGTTAGTCACATAGTTTTCAGATTTATCTATCATATAATCAAGAATATAATAAAACTAAAGGGAGACTTGGCATACAGCCCGATCCGGTTGGGGAGAGTTCTAGCCCGACCGGGCTGGAGCTCTCTTTACCTTGTCTCTCTTGGTTTTGCTGTAATAATAGTTTTAGACAGCTGGGGACTTATTTTGATACACCGAGCTCCTCTCTACTCTATCTTTCCATCTTTTCATTTATGTGCATCCATGTCCCAGAAATGCGTGTTACTAACCTATTTCTGGGGAGTCATTCCCCGGAGTCCTTATGTTCTTTTTTCACCAGCTCCATGTTCTGTGATGCCATGTTCAACTGCTGCACTGCAGTGCCCTGCTACGTCCTGCTGTGCCTTGTAATGCCGCACAGCGTCCTACTATGCCATGAACTACTACAAAGAACTGCTACAAACTACTAATTTTTTCTATTTTTGTTATTGCCACTCTTTATTCTAACCCCAACCGGCTCGTCAGACACCGCCTACCAAGAGCCTGGGTCTGACCGAGGTTTCTGCCTAAAAGGAAGTTTTTCCTCGCCACTGTCGCACTGTTGCTTGCTCTGGAAGAGACTACTAGAACTGTTGGGTCCTTGTAAATTCTGGAGTGTGGTCTATCTGTATAGTGTCTTGAGATAACTCTTGTTATGAATTGATACGATAAATAAAATTGAATTGAATTGAATTATGTCCAATTGTGTCCAATGAATTGTAAATAAACATTCTGTTGTATGGCTGTACTTAATTTGAGTTGGGGCTACATATATTTATTGGATGGAAATCCTGCCCACAATTTAATTGAGTTCATCCAATGAGTCATTTTTTTGAATGCGCCGGATTAAACCTATTGACCCGTGCAGGACTTCACTGTGAGCGGACCGTTTAGAGACGATATGGCAGGTAACGTTAACTGGTCTCTATGTACAATCAAAGTTATATTATAAACGATAGGTAACCCAGCAATGGCGATTATGAGCTTGTCCTCAGAATTAAAGTTTTGGTAGGAACAAAAGTTTACATTGTATGTTTCTCCAGGATCAGCCAGCGCGAAGGACGTCTATATTCAGATTGGCGGCCGGCGTTAGCCGCTGCATAGCGTCATAGCTCATTACCATAAAGTTGAACAATTTCAACTTTCTGATTGACACTCAACATGCTCAAAATGCCCAAAACACAACGCTGACAGATTTAGCGCTCCTTGCAGCTGAGAGAAGCCGGCTTCCATTGAAAATGAATGACTTCTGGTAACTTTAGAAGCTCAAGTCGGTGACGGTGTGAATGTCCGGTTAAGCCACGGTCGCAATAAAGGTCTTTTAAAACATAAACTCCCCTATTCTTCCAATATGGGAATGAAAAAGGTATATTGCCCTTAAGAAGTGAAAAATTGTTGAAAATTGGTGTGTGATTGTGCCAAATAGGAGCTGTGCGCACATGATCATTACAAAGTTGTGAGTAGAAATTAAACTAGAACTGCACGCAGTTTCAACGGGGTCCAAGCCTCCCCGCGCCAGTCGTCCCCAGCGACCCGGGGAGCGGGCCCAGATGGCATCCGTCAAATTTCGTAAAATTCGGACGAGCGGTTCATGAGAAATACACTTTTTTTGTATTTGTAGCGCCCCCTAGCGGCCAATGTTCGTCAAAGTTGGTACAGAGCCTCAGGGGGTCATAGCAAGTAACATTATAAAGTTTGGCTTTGATAGCATTTATTTTGGCCGAGATATGGCAAAGAAAATGTTTCCATAGTTAGCTACACAAATTAGTTTGCCCGTTATACGCGCAATTTTTATCCTATAACAAATCTTTATGCAAACTTTTGTCAGGTCGGTCTGGAGATGCGATGTGCAAAGTTTCGTGCCGATCCATTGCACGGTCTAGGAGGAGTCCGAAAAAGTAGGTTTTCGATAAATCGCGATTTTTCAGGCATGAAAGTCTAGGCGGAAATGACCTACATCACGAGATTCATTAGGATCCAGGGAACGCGTGGATGTAAGGTTTTTAAATTTCCGATGTACGGTTTGGGAGTTATAGGGCTAAACGTGTTTTTCTCTGCTATAGCGCCACCTAGTGGTAGAAGTGGGTCAATTTCTTTTGGCTGAGGTCTTTGCGGACTTTCGGACCAGTCCTGAAAATGGCGCGTCGCCAGCATGTACGGTTTAGGCTACAGCACCACTTTTATGCGGAGAAGAATAATGAAGAGGAGGAGGAAGAAACCTTACAAAAACAATAGGGTTCCACAGCCCTGCTGTGTGAACCGCGTATCGCCTTGCGATTACTGCGCTGCACGCATCCTCGGGCTTGGACCCCTAATTATAGCCCTAAACGTAACTTGGCTTTTTTTTCAAAGGTATGTTGGAATGTACTAGGTCCTGCAGCCTGTGAGGCAGCAACAAATTTTCATCAATTGGTCTCCAAGAGACTGAAGAACCAGGATTGAACCAAATAGATAGAGGGCACCAAAGTACATCTTAAAATCTGGGAGAGCCAGTCCTCCCTGTGCCTTGTCTTGTTGAAGAGTTGTGAGTTTTAAACGAGGCCTCTTTCCTTTCCATATACAGTATATTTAGATATTAATGAGTGAAGTTTATTCCAGTAGCCAATAGGAGGAGTAAGAGGAATCATAGATGAGTAAAAATTAACACAAGGTAGTACATCCATTTTAACTATTGATATAATGGCTTGAAGTGAATTTGGTAGTTTGGACCAGAGTTCAAAGTCCATCTCTATACGCTTATATATACCTTTAAAGTTTTTTGCTGCAATAGAAGGCAAAGAAGGGGGGATATCTGTTGTGGTTTGGTTTTTGTATGGGGATATTTTCCCATTTGGCCTTCTCTGTGTTTTTGTCTTGGTTTTCTTCCCAGTCTTGTGTAGTTGGTCCTGTCTTGTGTTCCCCTGTGTCTGTTTCCTGTTTTATTTTGGTAGTTTAGTTTCCTATGACTATGACTTCCTTTGACACACTGAGCTCCTCTCTCCTCTATCTTCCTATCTTTCCATTTATGTGCATCCATGTCCCAGAAATGCTTTTTACTAACCTAGCTCATGGGGAGTCACTCCCCGGAGTCCTTATGTTCTTTTTTCCCCAGTATGTTCCCTTGGATCAGGGAGGCTCCAAAATCATGGTAGCAGCTGTCGCCATGGTCCCGCTACACGTTCTGCGATGCTATGTTCATCTTGCTACGCTCTGCTGTGCCCTGCCACGTCCTGCTGTGCCTTGTAATGCCCACACTGCCTTGCTATGTCATGAACTACTACAAAGAACTGCTACAAACTACTATTTTGTTTTTTCTATTTTTGTTATTTCCACTCTTCATTCTAACCCCAACCGGCCCGTCAGACACCACCTACCAAGAGCCTGGGTCTGTCCGAGGTTTCTGCCTAAAAGGAAGTTTTTCCTCGCCACTGTCGCACTGTTGCTTGCTCTGGAGGAAACTACTAGAACTGTTGGGTCCTTGTAAATTATGGAGTGTGGTCTAGACCTACTCTATCTGTATTAGTGTCTCGAGATAACTCTTGTTATGAATTGATACTATAAATAAAATTGAATTGAAAATTGAATTGAATCATCATGTATGAGTTAGATGTACCTTGAATAGAGCTGCAAGCACTTTAGCATATAATTTAATTCCTCCATTAACAAGCAAAAAAGGACTGTAATTACCACAATGAGTCAAATCTTTATTTGGTTTGGGAAGCACTGGAATTATGGCATTGTTAGCATTAATATTGAATTTGCCTTTGACAATAGATCTGAATGGTCGGCCCAGTTCATCCCAAAAAGCAAGATAGATGATGTTGATATCACGGGAGTCACTCAAATTACAGAGAGGTGTTTTGATGTATAGATGTATTATGTATCTCTGAAAATGGAGCTGAGGCTAGTACCTAGTCTATTCTAGAAAATGTCTGATGCCTTGCAGAATAAAAGTGTAATGTTTAGATGTGGGATTAATAGAGCAGTACAGATCTGTTAAGCTAAGTGCTGACAAAAAGTTCTGAAAATCTTTAGATGAACGTAACTGGGCTGGCATAGAGTTGTGAACCGATTTATCCAAAGTCAGGTTTTCAAAGGAATTCATATCTGCACCAAGAAAAAGCAAAAAATCCTGGAGGTGCGGTAAGGTTGTAGTTAAATTGGGGAAAAACTCAGGGAAATACTGGGATGGGCCATAGACAGAAATAAAAGCAAATTTGCGCCCAGCTATAACAGTCTTAATAAAGGAAATCCTACCATCCGCGCTACCAAAATTTCCCAATACATTCATTGAGATACTACACTTCAGTACTACTAATTTGCCCCTAGTTTTGGTGTCTAGGGATGCATTTGCTGCTACATAGGAGTGGTTGTTCAAAAAACAAAGAATGTCTACAGTTCTTAAATGAGATTCCTGAATAAAGGCAACGTCCACTCGCTGTCTGCGCAAGAGATGTAGAAAAGTTATGTGCTTAATTTGGCCAGTCAGACCATTTACGTTCCAGCTGATTACATGTAAAGTACCCATATTGCCCCACAATACTTAACAAGTGTTGAAGTACCCTTAAAATCAGAAGCAGGGTAATAACATATAGGGGCAGTGTAGTAATCAGACAATAGATAATTAAAATGCCAGGAGAGATCCATCCCACCCCAAAACCCCCAGTCGCCATCAACCCACATGGCTCCAAAGAACAGGAGAGAACGAACCCATATTACAAAAACAAAACGTAAAGAAAACACAAACGACAATTCTCGACTCCTTCCAGGGAGTCTAATTTTCCTCAAATTGAACCCGTGATCTTTGAGCGGCCTGTACATTCCCTAACGCGTGCAGTTCGCCTGCCCCTGGGGCTGAAGCAGATGGCGTTCCCTTGTATTTCCACGGGAGTTCTCCGCGCAGCTTTGAAGATGTTGTCTCAATCAGTAAAACGCAGGAGCTTCAAGATGAGGGAATGAGGAAAATGCTTGCCCTTTGCGTCTTCTTTGGGAACATTGACGTGTATGCACATTATTCCAACTGGACCCAGAGTTGGAAACCACATGGCCTACGTCAAAAAAGCAAGAGCATGAGATATGTTTTCAGGGATCCCGTAGACACAAATGTTATCTCTGCGCGATAAGTCCTCCATGTCCGTGTTGTGGGTAGCTGTTGCCAGTTGGTTGCAGCAAGGATGAGTACCAGGAATGAGGAGTCAGGGATGCAGTTATGGTGAAGATGGGATAATTTTTATTTATCCCAAAATAAGGCCGCACGGCAAAATACAAAATATCAAGAAAAAAAAACTAATGAAAATCAAAAACTTTCAAACAGAAAAGAAATAGACTTAAGAGTCAAAAAGGTAAAATGACAAACTGAATACAAAAATACAGCTGTATATAAATTGACTGTTATTGACAACGTCAAAGGATCCCTACAGACTTACGTCTGACATCATGCAGGTCTCTCGAGCAACTGGAATCTCCCCCTTAAATAGCGTTACCCCTGAACTGGATCAAACCATTTACTCACATTCTGCAAGGGGGCTCTGGCGGGAATCATTCAAAAGGCTTTTAAAAACAGCCAAGACATTAGTCTACGTAATTGAACATACAGAAATATAAATGGCACAAAACCCGCTTAACCTCACTACAGTTTTACAACGGTTTACAACATTTATAGTATATTAATTAATTCTGGGTCGCTTCCGTCAACCCCGGAAGTCCGCCCGCCTTTAAAATCCCCGGTGTACACAACAAACACCCTTTAACACTCGCATCCGAAGACGCCGGTAAGAAGACACAGAACGCTAGTTCATGACTGTAATTACCTTTAAGTCAAATAAACAGATGTTAAATTGACCAAGAACGGATTGTTGTGTGGTTATTGTAACTAAGGAATGTTAATGAAATATAAGGTTTTACACAGAAAGACAGAGTAATGTATTTGGCCTAAACATGTATATGATCGTAGCTTTCAGATGTTAAAATGTGCGCACTCGTAAACTACGTGACTATTGTAAGGCGATGGAAATGGATGGATTAATGGGTGCATTTAACCATGTCTTCAACAAGTCCAGGGATAGCCTTCTTGATAGCTTTGGCAACTGCTAGCTTAACTAGCTCAGCTAGCTCCTTGTTGTCAACAGAATGTGACGTTACATGTACTTTACCCGCCGCCTTTCTTGAGTTTGCTGCCATCACACTGTGTAAAATTCTTTTAGAAACCCAAGAAGTTGACAAGAACTTTTAAAAAGTAGCGTAAAACATGTATTTTATTCAATTTCAGAGGGCACACTGTGGAGCGATGATCAAAAACTTTTACATCCCTTGCGACGGTCACGTGACTCCAACTCATGATATTTCTGTTGTACTGCACATTGCTGCAGCTCCTCTTTTCACCCTGTGTGTTGAGCTCCCTGTTTTAGCCACCAAGTGAAGCATCTCACTTCTGTTCCATCTTTGTTGGGAGTCGCACATGCACAGTATCTAGGTAAGGGCTAGTCAGTTGCAGAGTATGAGGGCGTGCCACGCTAGCAGCTAGGCTAGCATTATAACGTGTGTTACAAAGTGACACACGTCTCTCATTGAAGTAAAGGCGGGACTACGACAGGGCTGTTTGGAGCAAAATCAATACAACAACAAACAACAAACAATGAGCATTTATTACATCTCTGTATAATTAGAAATGGGTGATTACAAGTTTTGCATGAATGAAGAGCAGGTCTAAGTACTTTAGTCCAGTCTCACCCAAGTAAAACAGGCTTTATTTCAAGCTGGAAGACTGAAGAAGCTGCTCTGTTGTCCCATAAAGATAAACTGTTTAATACCACATGCACTGTTCACCACAGTCATGCACAAAAGCAGGTAATGTACTGTTTATGTTCCTTAGTATTCTTTTGCCATATAACAAACCTACATCCTCATCTTAAATGCATAGTTGTATGCAAATGTTTAAACAGATTTACTGTTTCTCATGGTCAACTCATACATTATACAGTTTATAGCATGCCGGTGGCTAAGCGGGTAGGGAGAATCAGTTTACTGGGAGATTGACTCATGGATTTAAGTCTCATGTTGATGCACCTTCCTGTAATGTCAATTATGTGTTTTTCTTAGTGTTAGACCATAAGTGTGGTTAGCTGCACTATCAGTGGCATTCCCTCTCAAGTAAGACTGAACCAAAAATGTAAAGTTGGTAGCCAAAAACTAAACTAAATGACAGGAGCTACAGAGCTGGATGAACCATGTCCTTTCACATGACACATCACTAATGAATCCATTATTAATATAAACATGGGCGGTTTTAATGCAGATTGACCAGAGATCAACCAGCAGCAAGGTTACTAAGCGGTAACTGTGATTGTACTGTGCCAAATGTTTCAGGATTCTATGGGTAGACAACAAATTAACAATGGCTATATATTAAGGTCCACAATACAAAACATAGAGCAAAACTTTGGGAAACACTGAAGGCTGACACTGTATCCTGACCTGACATATGCTGAGAGAATACTGTACCTGCTGGCTTCTAAAGGTTGTATTCTCACCAGTGAAACCCAGGCCGAGAGAGAAGCAGATCAGCACAGACAGCAATATAGCAGTCATCAAATCCTGTCTGACAGTATGCATTGTTGTTGTTCGTGTTGTTGTGGTTTGTGTGTGTGTTTGTGTGTGTGCGTGTGTGTGTGTGAGAGAGTCAAAATATTTGAGGCACAAACAAAAGTGAGTTGCTTATTGTTTTGATGGGTGCATCTCTCTCATTTATACTATATGTATTTAAACCAACCTTCTCTCTCTTTCTTGCACGCGCACGCACACACACACACACACACACACACACACACACACACACTCTACTAAAGAGCTGTTTCTTAGCAACCGTCTTAGACTGTTCTCTGTGGAACGAGAGCAGGTGCCTTCTCTCCCTCGGTATCTGTCACACTGATACCAATTAGTGGTCGTCAAGGCGATTTCATTTAGTGTCTGTTATAGTAATACCGCTTGCTAAATCTGTCATGGTGAAACCAATTAGTGCCTTACACTTTGTTAATTACCATGAAGGCTATAACACCACTGTCATGTGAACAGGTTGTGAAAGGTGCAGTAGAAGGTGTTACATCAGGGTCAGGTATCGCTCATCAATCACCTATGTAGATGTGAATGTAGAGAACTTGTCTTACATGACATGAGATGTAAATGATCCTGTCAGAGAGATAACAATTTCTTGAGGTAGGAATTAGTAGTTCAAATTTTATTTTATATAAGAAACTGCAAATCACTAGTGATGTATGAATGAAGAAGCTTCATGAACCACTGTATTTGTTGACACAACTAGATGGTGCTCTTGGTTTAAAGCAACAGGCTTAAGTAATCCAATTCATTGTGCTTTTAACCTTATGTTAAAAAGAGTGCACCTACTGGACTCAGAAAATAATGAAAATGCTTCACAAAGCTTAATTTGAGCATCACTACAAATCAATCTAGTTACAAAACAATGAGCAGTTATCCTTATTTGTTTAAGAAGCATGAATCACATACTAGGTAGAAGGTGACCTGTTCTTTTTTGCCCAGCATATTTCCTTGGATCAGGGAGGCTAAAAAAATCATGTTTGCAGCTGTCGCTATGGTCCCGCTACATGTTCTGCGATGCCATGTTACATCCTGCTACGCTCTGCAGTGCCCTGCTACGGCCTGTTGTGCCTTGTAATGCCGCACCGTGCCCTGCTATGCCATGAACTACTATAAAGAACTACTACAAACTACTACTTTTTTTTGGACTGTTATTGCCACTCTTCATTTTAACCCCAACTGGTCGTCAGACACCGCCTACCAAGAGCCTGGGTCTGTCCATGGTTTCTGCCTAAAAGGAAGTTTTTCCTCGCCACTGTCGCACTGTTGCTTGCTCTGGAGGAAACTACTAGAACTGTTGGGTCCTTGTAAATTCTGGAGTGTGGTCTAGACATACTCTATCTGTATAGTGTCTCGAGATAACTCTTGTCATGAATTGATACTATAAAGAAAAGTGAAAATTTAATTGAATAGAGAAACTACAGTTCTGCCATAATTGGAAAGCTCTGTTCGTTTCGGGAAACAATAAACTTTGAGTTAGCAAGCTACATGCTGAAAATGTCAAATAGTGAAGAAAATTTGGATCATGCACAAAGGCGGGCTTGCTTGATTCTTTTGGGGAATAATTGTAAAGATTTACAAAAAATATGTTTAACGTTTTTTAATGGCATTTATTATCTAACTGGGATGTTTTAGGACAGATTTTGATTGAAACATTACACAGCTCTGACAATCTGTTACGATTAACCATGTGTCCAGCTAATTTAAGTAGCTCACTTTTCTAAGATTATTTTTTGGCCTTTAACATTTGTAAACAGGAATGGTAACATCCCCTTATGAGGTCATAAGGGGCAAGGTTACCGCCCCCTTCTCTGCTTTGCCCGCCCAGAAAATGTGGCCCACCCATGTGAGAGAGACATCATGGCCTTCAAACAAGCAAAGTGGCAGTTGGTCAAGGCCACAACCCCAGCCCCCCCCCCTTCTTCCTCAAAAGCTACAGACTCAGAAATGGCACATACTAAGGCAAACTCATTGTGGGACAGGCGCTAGTGGCTGTAATTCTTCACCATCGCTGAATTTTTGTTAAGAGACTTCAGATACAGTACTAGGGGACCACTAAGGTCTATATATAACAGACTTTAGATACAGTATTAGGGGACCACTAAGGTCTATATTGCCTTATATTGCCTAGCAACGGGAACGCTGGGGAGATTGACGCCGCTCCGTCTGGCTTGTTTATTATTGGTGATTTTGCTTTTTTTTGCTTTTTCCTCACGAAAACATCGATGGATTTGGTTGATGTTCATCCTTAGTTGAAGTTACATGTGGCGACGCATTTTTTGTCTTTTCTCCACCGTGTTTTTGTTTTTGTTTGGGGCTGGAGTCTGACATGACAGGGACCGTTGAGTGGACGCTGGCACAGCTTGCTGCCGCTGCTCGCAGTACTCGGCTGTTGACCTGCACCGGAGGCTCTCCACCTCCACCCGGGCATTGACTTCCAGCCCCGCCGGAGGTACATCCACCGGGGGTCCCGCCGGAGATATATCCAACAAGGGTCCCGCCGGAATTTCCACCACAGCAGCTCAACAGAAGTGAAGTCCATCTGGTCCAGCTCTTGTCGCCCTCCACGCTCTACCAACCAGGCTATTGACCACAGTGTGTTAGCCCGCCTAGCCCAGTTGGCTAGCACCGCCACCAGCTGTGACATCACCTCACTCAACTTTGCTCTGCTCAACATCCGCTCACTGACACGCAAGGGACATCTCATCCCGGGGCCTGTTGCACGAAACTAGGATAAGGGATTAAGCTGGGATATTCAAGTTATCCTGGATGAATTTAGCTTGGACTCGGTTGCACGAAACCAGATTGAATCAAGCCCAGCCAAGTAACCATGGAGATTTATTCTTTGCGGCTAGCCTGGTCCAGAGCAGGCTAACAGCCAGGCTAAGATTAATCCTGGAGTCTCATGTGTCAAATCAGCTGCCGTCTGATCCGAAATAAACGTGTTTAACAGTTATTGCGTTGTCTTCTGCATGTGTTCTGCTTTATTTTTATTAACAGGCATTAGCCTACTTGTCACTTTTGTTTTCGCGAGTTTGATTTACAGTTGTTTAGATGGTCAGAAATGGTTGCACTGGCACCCTGATGCGGAGTGGGACTTTTCCCGGTGGGACGGTACTATGTCGAGGCTGCCTGGCGTGCGGCCGCTGCCCGGTGGCTGCTGCCCGGGGCCCGGTGCCTGGTGCCCGGTGGCCAGTGGCTATTGCCTGCCAGCAGACCTGCGAGTCGTGTCAGTGTCCACTCTCTCTGTAAAAGTAGAGATGAGCAGCGCAGCGTCCGTGGTCTCAGCCTCAGGTTTATACAGGATGCGCTCCGGAGATTAAGTGTGACGATATTAATGAAGTGATATTCCCAGATGATAATAACGGCAGACTGGTCAGAGACCAATACATTCATGATTTCATTTTCTTGTTGCTTGTCCTTCTCTAATGAAGGGTAGTTTGTGTTACTCCTTAATAAGTGGGCCTATTGTTTTTTGTTATAGCTTACATTGGTTTCATAACCTTTCTAATAAGTCTCACATCACCGGACTAATAACGTGCCTATATACAGCACGTATGTAGTGTAGTTTACATTCATCACACTGGGAACATCAAAATGCTTCTTAACCTTTTTATTTTGGTGTGGTCACTTGTCAGAAGAATAAAAAAACATGAATATTGTTTTACATATGCTCACAGCGTGTATTGTCATTTACTTTTTTTTCTAGTTTTTGTCCCTTTCTGATTGTTCTGTATGAACATTAATTGTACAAAGAATTAGATATAGCTTATAGAGATTTGTGCATGGTTGTAAAACATGTTCTCACGTTGTGAATAAGGGTTTGAAATTAAGCCTAGAGTCCGTAGGGTCCATTTCCCGAGGAACATTAGTTCCCTCTGCTCATTTATGAGGCAAAGTAGATATTTTTAAACCCCCACACATTCAGTAGGGTCCGCTATGTTGGGCTTTTTTTCTCCGTTTGATAAGAGCCGTATTTCCCTTTTTCCATATTCTTCCCCTCCACGTTATTTTCCATTAGAAGATGCTGCTCATTGGGTGAAACATTTGGCGCATGCGTTTTCTCATCTCTGCACCAGTAAATCTGTGATCGATAACGTGGTCTATTTGAGAAAGCCGTGAACGTGCACTTATCTTGGCTATCTACACCTGGCTTGACATAGCTTCACCTGTTAATCCTGGCTCGGCAAACGTGCAACCGATTAAGCCGCGATGAGCAGGTCACACTAAGTCAAGCTGCGCTTTTTCACTTATCCTGGATATCTTTATTCTACTTTCGTGCAACAGGCCCCTGGACTTCATCTCCGATCGTGGGCTAGACTATCTCTGTTTAACCGAGACATGGCAACAGCCCAACAACTTTTCTGAACTCAATGAATCCACTCCTACCGGATTTGATTACATCTGTCAACCCCGTGGCTCTGGCCGGGGAGGAGGTCTCGCGGTAGATTATCGCTAAATTGAAAGTCTCGCAGTCTGTCCCTGTCTCCAGCTCCTTTGAATCTGCTGTCTGCAATTTGCCTGGTCCCACTCAAACCATCATTGCTGCTATCTACCACCCCCCTAAACCCAAAGTTTTCTGTATAGTATTTGTTTTGTTTTGCTGTATAGTATTTGTTTTGCTGTTGTATAGTATTTGTTTTGCTGTTGTATAGTATTTGTTTTGTTTTGCTGTTGCATAGTATTTGTTTTGCTGTTGTATAGTATTTGTTTTGCTGTATAGTATTTGTTTTGCTGTTGTATAGTATTTGTTTTGTTTTGCTGTATAGTATTTGTTTTGCTGTTTTATTATGTATAGTATTTGTTTTCTGTTCTTAATTTATGAATTCCCTGTGCGGCGTCCTTGAGTGCCAAGAAAGGCGCTTTTAAATAAAATGTATTATTATTATTATTATTATTATATAAAAGAGACTTTAGATAAAGTATTAGGGGACCACTAAGGCCTATGTAAGAGAGACTTCATATATGATATTAGGGGACCACTAAGACTTATATAAAAGCATCCAAAGAGCACCATGGGACCTTTAAAATACATTACTTAAGTTGAGAATAGGGTAACATTTTACAGCATGAATTCAGTCATCTGTAGTGGAGTATGTTTTTTAAGTAACCCTCCCAACACTATTTATCAAGCAAAACAAGCCTTTGCATATTTTTTTCCTTTTTATATTATTGTAAATTGAATAGTTTGAAGTTTTGGAGTATTTGTGTGAAAAGAGGCTATTTAAAAGTGCTGCAATGTACTGTGAATATTGTGATTTTTCACACAATTATTAAAAATAATTATTTTTGGCAGTTTCATGAACAATGTTTGTATACAGTAAATAGGAGGATATAATAGGAGTGAACACAAAAAGTAATCTCACATATGGCATGCATAGAGATCAGACTACAACCCTGCGTTCAAGGGAGGTTACAGCATGATCCTACTGCTTTGTACAGAGGAGAACAAAACAAAACAACAAAGGTATGCTGTCAAGCTGCTTTCTGTAGTGTAGGGTTTGCTTCCAGCTGTGTTGTGTGAGAGAGACTGTACATGACAATACACCTCTTTGCATGGACAGTATTGGGAAGGATACCTTCAAAACGTATTCCGTTACAGAATACAGAATGCATGCCCAAAAATGTAGATTGTAATGTATTCCGTTACATTACTCAATCTGAGTAACGTAGTCTGAATACTTCGATTAGTTCCACATTGAATTGCATTTTATAAGTGTAATGCGGCCATCGAATCCTGCATACTAAACAGGCTTATTCTGGTGGGTTCTTCTGTTCCAACTGGCTGAATGTGTTAGGCCCAAGTCTCCCTGAAAATGCAATATATTATATTTTCCTGTAGAGGAACAAAGACTATAAGGGTATGTATACGCAAAAGATGTTTTGCTTGGTTATAACAGAGAAGAATTTACCAATTTTCCCTTTTCAGTTTCTTTATTTATTTAGCTGTTAAAAGTGGGAAAATAAACAAACATAAAATATTCTATTTCTGAACAGAATTAGCTATTACCAGACCTGCCAACATGTATACATTTATTAAAAGTCAAGCCTACTTACCTCTTGGAGCTTTCTTCAGGGATGTAAGGACATATTTCACTGCAGCTGTTACATGCTCTCTAAATTCCCGAATTGCTGCATGCTGCCGTAGCTGACATAAGTAGACGTCAAATAGCCAAATTATCCTCACTGACATAAAGTACTTCATTGACAGGTTCCCCTGCTTGTTGGGAAATGGTGTTACGTTGGATGAAGTGGAAGATGAGTTTCAGCTCTTTCAGTCCACCAACATGAATAATGGTATCCTTACCAAACGGGCAGATGAAGCTAGGAGAGAATTAGCTGTGATGGAATCAGGAGAGAACAAAATTTTTGCAAACCTCTCTACACTTACGCTTGGGGTGTTTGGGATTTTTCACAGCAATGCAGACTGTGAAAGGATTTTCAGCTTGGTCACTAAAAACAAAACCAAATGTCATGCTAACCTGAGCACAGAGATTCTTAGTTTTCTGTTGACAAGAAAAGTCATGATTGCACTGCACAGTTATATTTTGTTCTCCCGTCTCTTTCTTTAATGTGAAATGTTGTTTAAATTTCAAAGATAGAAACCCATTACTGCTCTGGCTCTGTCCCATCTTTTCCTCTAGCTCCTGCTGCTCCTCTTCCAACTCCATTGTGACTGATCACGCAAATAGCTCTTTTTTTGTTTTCATATTGGGGCTTCTTTGCTGAGCCCCAGTGGTGACATGAAAGGGTAAAAAAATGAAGGAAAAAACAAAAATTGAAAATAAAAAATAAAAAAAGTAAAAATGAATAACAAATTTTGCGAGATGACTGATGACGGATGATTGACTTTGTTTTGCAAGATCTTGAGTTTTATCTGCGAGATCTTGACTTTGTCATGGAGAAAAAAAAATTGAAAAAAATAAAATTAATTAAAATTAATAAAACATGTTCTGGAACAATCACTATTGCAAGATCTTGACTTTTATTTGGAAGATCTTGACTTTGTTTTGCAAGACATCGAGTTTTATTTGCAAGTTCTTGCAAATCCAACAGACAATAAAGCTAACCTAGCTAGCTAGTAGCACAACATGATTACATCTACTTTGTTGTTGAAATATATCCAATGTTTATTTTGATAAGCATTACTAATTAATACATGCCAAAGTGAAGTGTTATAATGGACATTGTTGTTGACTGTTGATGTCAATGACTGCAGGCTAACCTTGGTAGCTAGTTAGCATCTAGCTAGTAGCATGACATGATTACATCTCCTTGGTTGTCTAAATACATTCATTGTTTATTTTGATAAGCATTACTAATTAATACACAACAAAATATGTTCAGTGGGCTAAGCACGTTGCTACGACAACACAAACTAGCGCTGAAAGTTCGCTAGTTTGTGTTGTCGTAGCAACGTGCTTGTTCATGAGCTTCTTTCTCATGTCCCTAACAAGTGCAGCTAGCTATTTGTTCTCTTGTAAATCAAAGTCAAGATCTCGCAAAAGTGATTGTTCCAGTACATGTTTTATTAATTTATGTATTTTTTCTTTTTTCTTTTCATATCAAAGTACAGATCTCGCAAAACAAAGCCAAGATCTCGCAAAAGATTGTTTCCTTGATTTTTTTTTTTTCCTACCATGTCACCTTGGTGGGGTTCTGTACTTCTGTGAAATGCATGGAGTTGCCCTAATTTAGAGAGTGAATAAAATTGTGAAAAAGAGAATTATCATCATGTAATATATTGATTTCAACAATGTAACTGTATTCTAAATACCAACTATTTAAATTGTAACTGTAACGGAATACAGTTACTCATAATTTAAATTATGAATACGTAATGGCAGAGGTGGGTAGTAACGAGTTACATTTACTCCGTTACATTTACTTGAGTAAGTTTTTAAAACCTCTTATGATACACTTGAAAATATATGATTTTCTTGCCTAAATTTTTACCCCCTAAAACATGCTGCAGTTTCCACATGCTTTGGCCCTCTGTGATGACCCTGAGTTCATTGTGAAGCTAACACTCTCAATTTGTTGTTTCTAGTGGCATTGTGACACTAGGCCTTACTGACACAGAGCTACAGAGGTTAGAACACAGAATTTCTATTTCCGTCCATGTAAATCATCTGAAAAATTAATAAAAAGCACTACTGTAAGCATATTACATGGGCTATATACTAAAACAGTACCCTAGCCACATGTCTCAACTTAGAACAGAAAAAATCCAGAAGAAAATGACTTATAAAATGGATTTAATATGAATGTATTTCTACAGATATGTCTGTGCTTTTGTCTCATTTCTTATTTCTAAAAAAGCCAAAAAAGTGCTAAATACAAAACTTCTGAAATATAAAAACACATCTACATCACTCACACACATACCTAAAAGAAGTACATACATAGATTTATAGGAATAAGTAATCATAATTTGATGAAATGTTGACATGCCATAAGAAGGCCATATTTTTTGCTTTCCGACAGTTGGAGTCATCCCAGGGTTAGTTTTTTCTGGCCATGTCTGGTACCATTCAACTCGTCTTCTTATTGGCTACACAGGGATGCCAGTTTTATGACCTCTTCTTCTAATTGGTGGGATCTACTGTCATTCTTTCCCACGTGGGCCCAATGGGGACTGTATGATATTATTGGCTTAGTTTGAGTGTATCTCTTGATAGAATGATGCTATTGGATGGCAAATATTCATTGGAATCTGCAGAAGCCACAGATTCTACTGGTGTGTCGGCATGATTTCTAGCCCGCACAGGGAAAAAGATACAAACGATAAAAACCGAGAAATTATGCACTATCTAGATTTCTGAACGTCGAAACTTGGCCAGAAACTACAAGATTGTGAGGGGACCAGATAATTATGGATTACAAGGCTTGGATATTCTAATACCTTGGACTGTTGGGCATGTAGGAAAACCAAGTCTTTGGCGAACTTTCACCGCTGTGATTAAAGACACGATGAGACAGGTAGGAACACACACTCGATTAGACTCAAATCTGTCTGTCTTTCTTTACTTCAGAACATGATTATAACCGCTGTAAGTCACCTTATTGCTTTGTCTGTGGGCTCGATGGAATCATGAGACTTTAAGCTTTCTAACGATGTATGACTTGAGCGTGTTTATGATGGTTTAATGTAAGTAATAACGTCCTTTTATGGTGCGTTCAAATTTCGAACCACCAGTGGTACAATGAAAACAAACAGGTTAAAAAAATGGTACTTCTAGGAGTAGTTTTAAATCACTATACTTTTACTTATACTTGAGTAGATTAGTGAAGAATAAACTGTACTCTTACTCCGCTACATTAGGCCACAATGAGCTCGTTACTCGTTACTACGCTTCATTGTTTTTACCCCCGCGTACGTCTCATTTTAATGTTTTATTTTGACAGAGAGAGAGTCTTCCGCTGAAGGCTCTACCACGTGACTGGGCTTAACCAATCACATGTCGTTGTGCAGTCACGTGACCATACTCGTTTCAGCAGCGGGACAGGTTAGCTTTACAGTCGTAGCAAAGCAAAGACGTCAGAATCATACGTCGCCAAGGCAACGCAGACCAGGAGGACCCCCCCCCCGCCTCATAGTGAAAGCATGGTTACCTTTTAGAAAAAGTGTGAAACAGCAGCTACGTTATGCGGTGTGTTCAGGGTCTACCAAAACAAACGGACATGTCAGTGTTCAACAACTCAACATCTAACCTGAGGAGACGTAGCGGTAGTTTTACTTTTTGCTGTGGAGAGGTGGATGTTTGTCTTTTAGGTTACATACAGTATGTTTTACACATGCAGTATACATCCAAATTTGATGTGACAAGTCTCTCAAGTAAGCTATTTTGTAATTAATAAATTGATTTAAATTTATTAATTACAAAATTTATTGGGGGGGCTGTAGCTACCCCTAGGATTCTCAACACCCTCTTAGCACCCCCAAGAAATTGCTGTGAGAAAAATACTTTCTTTAATGTGTAAATACTAAAATTTCTATTTGAAAAATGAATAAATATATTAATAAAACTATCCGTTTATTTGTAGACTTAAAAACATGATGCAAACACAGGTGGTACTATACGGCCAATGAGCCCAGCACACATTCGACTTTTGACCTTACTTCCTCAGTGACATATTTACACAGAAGAAGAACGCAATATTAATATGTGGAGACTTTATCCCAACCTGTAAATGAGATATAGAGATATGGTGAGCCTGTTACCAACCATTTTGAAGAAAAGCCCCCTGAGGAAGACGTATATGGGGAAGGGGCGGACCTGATTGCTGCTGAGTATGCTTAACGTTACACTGCTGTAAATGACATTGGACCAGGGGATCGCACAGCGAGGCCAAAGTGGGTCAGGACTCATGTAATAGGGGTCTATGCAAGAACTTCACTCTTATGTCTGTCCCGTAGTACATTACACATTACAGTGAACATGTGTAATACAGAACTGTGAATAAAAGGATAACCAAATCCAAAGTTACACAGCCCACTGGACATGGGGTTATTTTTAGTACAGAAAACTTGTTTGAAACAGGTTCTGCCGTTCATCCTCAGTGACTTGTTTAGCTATATTTAGTCACTACAGATCATGTGTGCAAGTATAAATACTGTTTGAGGATGAATGCGTGTTTGTTTATGTGTGTGGTTGGCTGTGTGTGGTGTATTTGGCTTTCTGCATTACTCTTATGCAAACAAAGCTAAGCTACTGAATGAAAGCTGCAATAATGATTGTGTAAACTCAGCTTGTTGGCTGGTATTATTTAAAATATGTTCAGTGGGCTAATCAGTTTTATGGTGCTGTTGTATTGGCAACTTTAGTGCATAAAAAACGTAAATCTGTCATTCTCATCTCTCCCTCTCGTTCGCTCGCTAAGTAGTAGACTGGAGATACAGATATTGGACAATGAGAGTAATGATATTGCACAGTATACAGGTATTGCACAATAATATAATTGCACAGTAATTATCAATATAAACGGTGGTATTTAAATATAAAAAACTGCACAGTAGTGAGTAGAAGAAAGTCCGGGGGTTGGGGGGGTTACACTAGGAAGTCTGTGAAGTCAGTGCATGTGTGTGTTCAGTAGCGTCTCCCTGAGGGCAACAAGTTAAACAGATCAAAGCCAGGGTGGGAGCTGTCCTTAGCGATGTTTTCTGCTCTGCTGAGGAAGCGGGAGGTGTAAATGTCAGTGACAGTTAAGTTTAGGCACCAAAATGACTGGTTAAGTTTAGGATAAAGATGGTGGTTTGGATGAAAGGACTCCCAACACATGTTACACAACGGTGCGCTATTTCTTTTTGAGAATATTTTCCATTGAATATTGAAGTTATTAAATAAGTGTTTTGGCATGGCTGGCCGGGTGGCATTGAAAATGGGATCTAATTCTTGCATGTTTTATTTTGTTGTGCATGATTGAAAAACTCGGTGCCTTGTCTGTCGGTATCAGGCGGCAAAGGGCGTGAAAACAGGCTGCACACCCTGCACACTGTTATTTGCTGGGCTTTGAACATTCATGTGGGGCCCAAGGGCTCTTTACTGACACCCATAACTGCCCCCCAAACACCTGCTGGCTCTAACCAGTTTTTTGAATGTCTGAAACTTTCTTGCTGTATTTTATAAAAAAATAAACAAAAGGGAGTTGTGGTTTAAATAAATACTATTTAAAATTAAGATACACACTCACAAACACATTCCAACCCCCCCCCCCCCCCCTCTCATGATCAGTGATACAGAATAATGAGCGATACAGAGAGTACTTCAGCTGACACGGCACCACCAGTTTGCTTAACCTTGCAGGACAGTGAGGGTCAAATCAGTGACCATGAAAACATTGGCAATACCTCTCTCTCTCTCTCTCTCTCTCTCTCTCTCAATCTCTCAATCACAGACACACACACTCACACATGCCTGGTGTGGAAATAAAAAAAGAACCAAAAAAAAAAAGATCACACTGATCATAAAAAAATTAAGTTAAAAAAAGAAATTTATAATGAGTATAAAAACTCTTGTTCATTACATTTTACCTCATAATTGCAACTGTATGTGTATTCATTGTTGCAAAACTTGTTCTTTATATAGTTTGTTACCATGACAACACCATTGATCTGAAGCCCGATGCTGTCATGTAAATAGTTTTCTAATCAGCAATAAATATAACAATTTATGATCAACCCATATCAATTGCATGCTTAAAATAGCATACAGGTTAAAGCCCTGCCCATTTCAAGACAACCCAACCCACTTCTGGGTTAAATCCTGTCCACTTCCGGGTTAGGCCCCGCACAATCCGAGTACAGATACGGATACAGATAATTCATGTGTTCAACAGATACAGATAATGCTGTACTCGCTCATCCCTAGTAGATAACATCACAGAGTACAGTTTAGACCTGCTCTTTTTTGAAAAGTGCAGTGAGATAACTGTTGTTGTGACTTGGCGCTACACAAATAGCGCTACACAAATGATACAGCCACAATTATACTTTTAGAGGACTTGTGTACACAGAGAAAAGCCTTAATACCATCATTATTATCCCTCATGTTGTCCTCGGGTCAAACTGACCCGTTTTCCTGTCAATGTTCTTTTTAACTACTCAATTGTAATTACCCAAAATAACATGATTTATTCCACACAACCCTCTTTGGCAAGTACAAATCTCTACTTTCGTGAATTTTGGGGTGTCTTATTCAATTTTATAGCCTTTAAAAAAAAACATTTGAAGTGGTTTTGAAATAGTATTGAGTAAAAGTTGACATATTCCAGTCTGTGATTATCTATCAACATACGTTCCTTTAATTTCAGTCTAAATAATTCTTAATTTCTGCTTTTTTAACTCAAACATTAGGTACAATTTTCTATAAATGAGGTTTATTGGGTAACCCTTCCTTTTACAGTCCCCTAATTACCAGGTATTTACCTGGTAAATATATGGTAAGTTATACTGGTTAATTGGTAATTACCACAGGTAACAAGTATGTAAATGCACAGAAACTACAAACTAATTACTAGGTATTTACCTGGTAAATATATGGTAAGTTATAGTGGTTAATTGGTAATTACCACAGGTAACAAGTATGTAAATGCACAGAAACTACAAACTAATTACTAGGTATTTACCTGGTAAACATATGGTAAATGATAGTATATTTGTGTGTAATTACTAAAGGTGATTAGTATGCAATTACAGAGAAACTATCAGGGAAAAAACACCACTATTAAATATCAACTCAACAAAGTACTGTGTACTTTAGGTTGGTAATAACTCGGATTTAATTGTGTACTTCCTCAAAATGTAGGCAACCAATTTTTAGAAACACCTCCAGTATTATTCATCAATTCAAGTTAGGTTTGTAGTTATCCAAGGGTTATGTTGGTAACAGCCCATGTTTATTTATTACTATCTTGAAATTAAGACGTAGTTTCCAATAAATTACCTTGTCTTACATAGTTGTTCTTCATGGCTACACCCCTTAATAGACGGTTTATCAAATTATTTACCTTACACTTACCTGGTAACTACCCCGCAGGAACAGTTTCTCCTAGTGTCATGGCACATACCGGGTATGTTCTTGAAGATGTTTTTACAATTTATTCAGTAAGTAAAGTGCAACTGTACTGTAAAAGGAAGCCTTGTTTATTTCCATGGTATTACCAGACTCTTACCACATCTTTTGCTACTGTTTATACATTTATGAAATCACAAACTTTTACCATGTGTGCTCTGCAACTTAACTAAAACATTCTCAGTAAGTAAAGTGAAACTGTACTGTAAAGGGAAGCCTTGTTTATTTCCATGGTATTACCGGGATTTTACCCTATAATCTGTCATAGATTTTCCTCCACTTTTTTGGCAGCTACAGTTACTATGTAGAACAACAGTATTTACTCATTAAGAAAGCTGAAAATATACTGTAAAAGGAAGCTATCTTTTCCATGGTATCAAAATGAATTTAAATAAAGAGATATTTACAAACTTAACATCAGACCATACTTTATAATTTGTGATAGGTTTGTAATGTGGCCTCTGAGTCTATTTTTCATTTTATTTCTTTTTTAAATAGACTGAAACTATTAATTACACGAAAGAAAATCTGCAGTATTTACCACATCAGCATCACTTAAACGTGGTAGCACGCTCTGATGTCTTTGCAAAGGCGTCCAAGAATACCCTTCTTGTGCTCCTTTCCAAGCCAGTGGCTCCACTCAATGAACCTCAAGTTCATCTTTAATGCCTTTTCTGTCAGGTTTCCTCTGTATCTGCAAATGTCCTCTTTATAATTTTGCCACGCCCGTTCAAAATGCTGCGTGTGAGCACCACTCCCAGGGTGGACAAAATGTCTCCTGTGATTCACTTGATAATGAATGTAACCATGACGTGATAACCTGTTGTAGGCACTCCAGCTATCACCTATCACTTTACTACCAGGTCTAATGTACTTCTGGATAATTGGGAGCAGTCGCTTCCTGGAACGATATTTTACAAGCTTTAATATGGGACGTCTTTGGCATCCCTTGACTTCCACCATTCCAAAGACCCAAGACCGTCTTCTCCAGGTGTGTCCATGTCGTCCACGTCCATACTGAAAATAAGTAAAATTTCTTGCTTAATGGTTGTCCACCTACAAGATGCACTGTACTTTTTTTTAAAAAAAAAGTCATTACCATTTTATTTACAAAACCAGACTTTACCTTTCTTTTGTGTCTGAATTTGCTCTCATCTATGGCAACAAAAGCTCTCCTCCCTCCTATACGCATTTTCCTTCTAATCTCCAGTCGCCTGACTGCTTTGCAGATTTCTCTTAACAGTGTAGTCACCCTGGTCAATGATTGGCTGCTCCCACATACTCCATCGTCGATCATGTCCACTTGTCTCTTCCTCAAACCCTGCGACAAACTGAGAAAAAACTACTGAACATGACAACTAATATCAACATATTACCAGTTAATACCCTCATAGCCTAATTGTAATAATACAACAATGTTTAAACATAATAATTAAATTACCTATCAACAAACCAGCAATGTGGATTGACTAAATCAGTAATATTAGGCAATATTGCAGGACATTGTTACAGTGTAACCAAAACAAAGAACAAGCATGAGACAGAGAAACAAAGAGGGCTCCCAACCTGTGCATAATCTTCATCCATGATGCTAACGTGCTAATGTGTGACCTGGAGAATATTGAGCCCTCTCTGATGGATCGTGTGATGCCCCTTCCCCTGTGGTTTGCCTTTCTACAGCTCATGTTACATATGACATAATCTGTAAACATCCAACATTGCATAGTTTGTCAGACTGTAATAAAGTACTGGGTGATCATTGTTGAACATTAAACTTAGAATGAGTACTGTAAGTCTATGTTTTGTTTCTGTACTTCAACACCATCAGTGTGAAAGGATTCCGTGGCCTTGAGGTTAAAGTACACACTGTCAGCTTCAGTTTTTGGGTACTTACATCCATACAGGATGAGATTAGCACTTTTTGTACTCGAAGTATTTGGACAGATTAACATTATGCAGAATAGTTGCAGTGAGTTCTTGGTCACATAACCTTTCCATGCAGTAACGGTATTGAGTCTGTGACCTGTAGGCATCATCAGAAGCTAGATTTTCCCAGGTGATGTTCTAAAGGCTTTGTGTTTTCTCTTTAGTATGTGAAATATTTAAATCTGATTCAAATTGGGTGTTTGACTTGTGAAATATGTTTGTTATGTAACATAAGATCCTTTCTAACGGAGGATGCTACAATACAGTATCACTGTCCCATAGTTGTGCTTACTGTCACTTGTCCCCCAGTCTACACACTGTCAGGTTCATAACATTTTAACTTACTAAATAAACACGGTCAAGCAAGAAAAACGAGACGCAGACGGTAATGAGCAGTTTGATAGACAATTGCAAGAGGGAAGGTCACGCGAAGAGCCTCCTATCTGCAGCAAGGCTCTGGGAGAACTTCAACACTTTCTCTGCAACTCTGTCCCTTTATTCACATTTGTTGATACTGGGTGACATCCGTTATTTGGGTTATGCCTACGTTGAGAAAAACCAGGGCAAAGTGCAGGTCGCTTAAGCGAAGTGTACTCTGAGTGACCTCCAAAGCTAAGATATTTACTGCTTGTGATATACAACAGTGAGACATTTATGACCTCTTGTAAGAAACAGCAGCAACATAAGAAAAGAGGGAGAGCAAAGAGAACTTGTTTGTTAAATGTGCATATAAGATTATAAAATATAATAAGCATGTAAGAATATATGACGAGCAAGTTATGAATATATATAATAAGCATGAAAGTTATAATATTTTAAGACACTACTACAGAGAAATATGAAATAAAAGACTTATAAAAATGAATTTCTCTGTCACACACTGTATATTCTAATGGAACATTGATCCAGGTGTAGCCTGTGTGGCAGTGATGCTTGGCTCTTACCACCTATAACCATCCTTGGTCGTGTTAGTTCTTTTGAGTTTCATTCTGCTGTTGCACACAGGGCATCGTTTTTTACTTGACAACAGCCTCTCCCTCTGTAGCCATTTTATTAATTTTTTACCCCCTTGTGCTGTCCTCTGAAGTAATGTTCTTGTCAGTGTCATATTTCTGAAAAATACAGACTATAAGAGATGTAACATTAGATGTAGCTGTAGTAGCCTACTCTTGTGTCTCTTAAATTTAACATGTATATTATAGATATGTATAAATTAATTACACTCACACTGTCGTGGCGCCACAATCACTGAAGCAAATGCCCGCGGAAAGACCGGAAATGCGTCAAACCGGAAGAGTCTGAATATTGACGGTGGCTGCAGAAAGAGCGCTGAGGTTATCTACTGAGAGAAGGTACGTTATATCGGGTTACATCCTACAGTCTATCGTTATAACCCAAGTGCTAATTTCAGACAAATAACTTAAATATTTTAGCTATGGTATTTTCATTGTTTAATTTGTTTTTATCATATTCAATATTTTTAAACACAGAGTCATGCCAAGGACGTGAGTTACCAGACGAACCAATAAGAGCAGAAGCCCCCCAGATGATGAGCCGGTTCAGTTGGATAATGAAGGTAACGTTAACTTAAAATTACATAACTTTTGTAAAGAATTTAATAAGCCAAATCAAATGTTTAGTGTGCCACCAACTGTCACTCTTACAAGTTGTTTTTTTCACTGTAACTTTACAGTTTTTACAGTTAGTGTGATTGCTCAGTCACAGCTCTGCAAAAACTTGTTTATTTGCTAGCATAACTTAACTATCAGGCTAACGTCAGCAACATTTGCAGTAAACAACCTACAACATAACAGCACAAATTACAGTGTGCGAACCTCTAAAACCCCGCGAGGTCGCTGCTTTAGCTGTTTCTAAGCTGCTTAGATCGTTAATACAAATATTAATGTTTAATCAGTGTGTCAGTATGGACATGCTGCACATTGTTAGATCGGTTAAATTCTCCATACTTCAGTCGTTCAGTTCATTTAACGGAAACAATGAGCCCCAAAGTCTAATTCTTATAGATTTAAGTTACTGCTGTAACGTGCAGGTACAAGAGAGGAAAATTCACGTTACCTTTGAAGCCTCGTTAAGTCCGAATGTGTCCGTTCCTGATTATTTATCTTCCTTTAGTCTGTAAGGGTCCACTGATCAAAAGAATCAAAACAGCTTTTCATAAAAATGAATCCAATTTCTGAATCCTGTCATGTGAAGTTTTACACAAATAATATTCTGTTTGAAATAAAAAACCTGTTTCATAGTAGCCTATATTATTTTAGTGCAATAGGAATTTGTTATGGTTTGGGGTTTTTATTGGGGTTTTGGTTCCCTTCTGGCCTCCTTGTAAGTGTCTGTGTGTTCTACTTACTGGGTTATTTTAGTAGTCAGCTTCCTGTCTTTTTTTGTTTTGTCTAGTCTATTTAACCCCAGTGTTTCCTTTGCCTCTAGTTAGATCCTTTTGTTCTCCAGCGTGTCGTCACCTCTTCTCTGTTGCAGCTCCAGTAAGACTTCCCCGTGATATTTTTGCCTGTTTACCTTCCCTTGTGAGTTTCCAGCCCTTGTGCTTCGCCCTTGTGCTTCGCTCTCTGGAGACGGCGTAGAGGAACTGGAGCGGCTGGAGTACACCCTCCACCGGTTCGTCACCGAAGTGGGGAGGACCACAGATGCCGAGCGCCGGCTGACCATATGTGCCCTGAACAGGAACTCTGTGGCAGGCAAACCCAGGCTTTTCAGGCTTCCAGGTATAAAGGCCCTGCTAAGAGAGATCTACCAGCTGGAAGCCAGCCTGCAGACCACCCTGATTCCTACCAGCGAGCCGGCG
The DNA here is from genome assembly GCF_008692095.1 of Etheostoma spectabile. Lineage (NCBI taxonomy): Eukaryota > Metazoa > Chordata > Actinopteri > Perciformes > Percidae > Etheostoma > Etheostoma spectabile. The sequence goes on from NW_022603352.1 coordinate 72,264, forward strand.
CCCAGCCTTCCGGACCTCCAGCCGCCTACTGCCGCCACCGCGGCTACCGCCAGCGAGGCGGACCCCCAGCCGCCGGTCTCCGCCAACGAAGCGGACCCCCAGCCATCGGTTGCCGCCGACGAGGCGGACCCCCAGCCGCCGGCTCCCGCCAACAAGGCGGACCCCCAGCTGCCAGCTACCGCCGACAGGGCGGACCCCCAGCCGGCGCCTGTAGAGGCGGATGCCCAGGGAGTGTGCACTGGACAGTCCTCCCTGGAATCCGCCTCTGACCCCCAGCGGTCACCCGGCCCCCCCTGACCCAGACCAGCCGACCGGCCCCTTGGACCCAGACCGAAACCGTCCGATTGGCCCCCCAGACCCAGACCGGCCGACTGGCCCCCCTGACCCAGACTGGCCGTCCAGACCTCCAGACCCCAACCGGCCGACTGGCCCCCCTGACCCAGACCAGCCGACCGGCCCCTTAGATCCAGACCAGCCGACTGGCTCCCCTGACCCAGACCGGCCGACTGGCCCCCCTGACACAGACCAGCCAACTGGCTCTCCTGACCAAGCCAGCCGACCAGACCACCCGACCCTGACCAGAGGCCCAGCACTTCTGACCCCCGGCTGGCGCTCGGTGGCCCTGCCCTCCGGCCAACGGCCAACGTTTTTGGCCCTTGGTCGGCGGTCGGCGCCCCCGACCCCCAGTCGGTGTCTGGGCCTCTGCCCTTTCTGGGCACTGGCTCCCAGTGTCCCCCTGGTCCCGGTTCCGGGGGTCCCCCGGAACTCAGTCCCCCGGCTTCCTCCGGTCCTGGCCATAGCCCCAGGCCCTCAGGAACCCCAGTTCCTCATGGCCTGACCCCCCTTAGTCCTAGTTTCCCTAGTATTGTGTCCGTCCCTGTCTCTGTCTTTGTCCCCATCGCTGTGTCTGTTCCTGTCCCTGTCTCTGTGCCTGTTCGTGTCCCGGTCAGTGATTGTCCCTGTGCCCACGTCTGTCCCTGTGCTTGTCTTGGTCCCCGTGTTTGTCTCTGTCCCAGTCTTCGTCTCTGTCCCGGTCACTGTCTCTGTCCCTGTCACTATTCCTGTCCCCGTCTTCCTCCCTGTTCTTCCGTCCGTCCCATCCAAAATTGTCCCCAAACCTGACCCGTCCATCCCGTCTATGTCCACGTCTGTCCCACCTCTTTGCTCCGAGTCTGGCCTGTCCCCTCTTGAAATACCTAGTCCGCCCCCCCGTGGGCTTCTCCGTGCTCCTCGTGCTCCCAGCGCGCCCCCCCGTGGGCTTTCTCGCGTCCTTAGTATGCACTCTAGAGGGCTTTTCCGCGTGCCCCTTCGTAGGCGTCGTTGTGCGCCCTCTCCTGGGCACCTTTGCGGCCCTCTTGCGCCCTCTAGTGGGGCTTTGTAGTATACCCACTCTTGGGTCTCTAGTGCGCCCTCACCTGGGCACCCTCGTACATTCCCTCGCGCCTCCTAGTGCCCTTCCCTTGGTCCTTCTTCGGTCCCTGGGTTTGTGAGTCACCCATATTCTCTGTTGGTTGTCTCTGTGCTTCTCCCGCTTTCGGTGTGGCTCTGTGTCTCACTCTCTTTCTGGTTGTATCAGTCTCTCCCATGTCTCTCTTGGTCCCTGTGTCGGTCTAGTTCACTTGGTCGTCTTGCTGTCTCTTCCTGTTTCTATGTCTGTCTGTCTTGCTCTCTGCGTCTCGTTTTCTCCCTTTGTCTCTCCACCCCACTCGTCCAGTCTCACTGTGTGTCCCCCGCGCTCAGTCCCGCTTCCTTCTGGTCATCTCGTTACGTGTTTTCTTTTCTGCCCCTATCTCCCTGCGCTTTCCTCTCTCCATGTGTCTGTCTGTCTGACTCCCCGCATCCCTCTCACTGTCTGTGTCGCTCTGTCTCTCCCACACAATCTCTGCTCTCGGTCAATCGCCTGTCTCGCTTTCTTTCTGCTCTGGTATTTGTGTCTTTTTGCCTCCCTCTCTGTTCGCCCAGTCTCTGTGTATTCACCTCACTCTGTCCCTCTCGCTTCCTTTTTTCCTAGTTGTTTGTGTGGGTGTCTTGCTCTTTTTGTGTGTGTCTGTCCTGCTCTCTGTGTTTTCAGTCCCTTTTTCTGCTTGTTTGTGTGGGTGACTCTCCCTGTTCCTCTCCGTTTCTCTGTTTTTTGCCCTTCCCTCTATTCTGCGCTGTTCCTGTCCCTGCTTGCTTATCTGCTCCCTTTCTCTGTCCCGCTCCTCCAATTCCTCACTGATGTCTGTCCTCGCCGCGTCCCCATCGCTCTGTCTCTCGTGCTTTCTGTGTCTGTCTATCTTGTTCTCTGTGTCCCTCTCTCTCTCTGTCTCCCTCTTTCTGTTCATCGTCTTTCTGCCTTGCCCTTTCTTCTGTCTGTTTGGGTGTGTGTCTCTCTCCCTATCAGTTTTGCTCTCCGTCCTGGTGTCTTTTCCCCTCTGTCTGTTTCGTTCCCTGTGTCTGTCTATCTTGTCCTCTGTGTCTCTCTCTCTCTCTCATTCGATTTGCTGTCTGTCTCTCTGTCGCTCTCTCTCCTTCTATTTGGGTCTCTGTGTCTCTGTCTGTCGCTCTGTCTCCTTCTCCCCCTCTGTCTGTCTTGCCCTCTGTGTCTTTCTCTCTCTGTGCACCGCTCGCTCTCTCCCTTTATCCCTACCCTTTGTCCCTCCTCAGTCTTTTCTCCTCTGGTCCCTCGCTCGCTACTGGTCTCAGCCCTTGTTCTGGACTTCCTTGTGCCCACTATTAGTGCCCTTTCTTTGTCTGGTCCTTTGTCCTATCCCTTCTCTTCGCGCTACCTCCCCTCCTGCGTCCTCTTGTCTCCGTCTTGTCCCTCTTTCGCCCTCTCCTTCACTTCCTTTCCTCATCTCCTCTTTCTTGCTTCCTCTTCCTCAGTCCCTCTCTCGCTCCCTCCTCCTCAGGTCCTCTGTTGCTCCCTTGTGCCTTTGTTTCCTTGTGCTCTTTGGTCCCGTCCTTCGCCCTCATCTTTGCCTTGTTTTCATTGTCTCCTTCTCTCGCCTCTTCCTCTCTAGTCCCCTGTGCCTCCGTTCTCTGTGCCTTTGCTCCCCGGGTTCTTCTGTCCCGTGTCCTTTTCCCTAGTGCCTTTGGTCCCCCCTCTCGCCAGTCGGTGGTTCGCCCTTTCTGGGTTGTTTTTTGTTCTCTTTTGGGTTTTTTTTGTGTTTTTTTTTACATCTGGTATCTGTCTTTGGGGGGGGGGGGTTCTGTTATAGTTTGGGGTTTTTATTGGGGTTTTGGTTCCCTTCTGGCCTCCTTGTAAGTGTCTGTGTGTTCTACTTCCTGTGTTATTTTGGTAGTCAGCTTCCTGTCTTGTTTTATTTTGTCTAGTCTAGCTTTACTTTGTTTGTCTGATTGTCCAGCCCCGCCCTAATGTGATTCACCTGATGTCTCATCTTTTCCCTATTACCTTGTTACCTCATGTATTTAACCCCAGTGTTTCCTTTGCCTCTTGTTAGATCCTTTTGTTCTCCAGCATGTCGTCACCTCTTCTCTGTTCCAGCTCCAGTAAGACTTCCCCGTGATATTTTTGCCTGTGTACCTTCCCTTGTGAGTTTCCAGCCCTTGTGCTTCGGTTTTTGGTTTTTCCCTGGCTCCCTATGTTTTGATGTTTTTTGGTATCTGTTGCTGCTGTGTTTTCCCCCTATAAACCCTTTTTGCCTTCCTACCTGCTACACTGCGTTTGGGTCCTCCTTCCGCCCCCATCACAACAGGAATTAAAGGCCTGTCCCATATGGATGCCTGATTACTACAAAGCTCTGCAGTGCAATTGAAATAGAACAAGTTGGAGTTAACGGTAAAATGAAAAAGAAATACTTAAACGTTAAATATATTTCTGTTTGCATCTATTATAGTTGTAGAGATTCAACAGAAAGCCACTGCTCCAACCATGGATAAGTTCCGGGAGGATTTTAAATTATCGAAAGAGGAAAACAGGCTTCTGAGAGAGGAGAACCGGCTTCTAAAAGAAGAGCGGGATTTCCTTAGGGAGAAAGCTTGCAACCTAGTAAAGACTGGACCCTCAACAACTTCAAAAGGTATCCAGACTGTGGTCCTCCCATAACCAACACAGAAGGCTTTTCTCCACGGTGTTACGTCCCGTAAGGTCCTGTGGATTGTTTGTTGTTCTGGGTGTTTTCTCTCTTTCTCAGTTAAACCTTGAACCTGTGTCGCTTGCTTGATTTGTAAAAACCTTTGTTACTCTGTTTAAGGGTCTCACAAAAAGAGGGTTATGGATTCTTCCGACTCCTCAACATCTGACTCTGAGTTGGACTCCTCTTCTGAAAGAGGGAACAGGAAGAGAAAGAAGAAGAAGAAAACCCACACAGCATTTGGAAAAAGAGGTGACTCATATAATAAAAAAAGAAGGCTCACAACTAAATTGTTTGTATATTTCCTTAATATAAGAATGGTATTTTCAATGCAGTGCCCTTATGTGTTAAAAGTATAAGGCTAAGGTTACTGCCAACACATACACTACACAACTCCATATACATCTGCCATATTCAACCATATTCAATCATATTCAATAATGAATCAGTCATGTGTTTTATTGTAATACATTATTGATGTCACAGAAGAAGAGTTGTGATGGCACTAGATTGCTTCAGGTTATTCACTTAATGCCTGAATGTCCGGTTTTATATAATCAACACTGTATTTTTGTGTGGTTATGATATAATGTTTTAATGTGGTTTTATGATCTGTCTTGTAGTTCAGAGTCCAGAGGACGTTGTGCACAGGTACCGCGCTATCTTAAAAGAGTTTAGACGCACCAGGAGCGTGAGCCTCAGCTGCAGAACACTGGATGTGGACCGGAACACAATCGCGTTGACTGCTATCATTGCTGAAATTGTGATTGCTGCTGAAGGCGAAAACTTCGGCCTGCTGCCAGTGTTCAAGGAGGACACTGTGGGCAATTATGCAAAAAACCTGCAAGGCCTTCTTAGAGGGCAACAAACCTCTTGGGGAAAAAATACACAAAATGAAACAAGATTCTGAGCTGCTCCCCATTAAATTTAAATTTAGAAAGTGAGAGGCCACACTGCTGTTCTTATTGTTAATGCCCACTTTTGCACTTGCTTCGGGTTCTGTGTTTGTTTGAACCCTGTTTCTACTAAGGGTTGTTAATACGATTTAAGTTTGTAAATATCTCTTTATTTAAATTCTTTTTGATACCATGTAAAAGATAGCTTCCTTTTACAGTATATTTTCAGCTTTCTTAATGAGCAAATACTGTTGTTCTACATAGTAACTGTAGCTGCCGAAAAAGTGGAGGAAAATCTATGACCGATTATAGGGTAAAATCCCGGTAAGACCATGGAAATAAACAAGGCTTCCCTTTACAGTACAGTTTCACTTTACTTACTGAGAATGTTTTAGTTAAGTTGCAGAGAACACATGGTAAAAGTTTGTGATTTCATAAATGTATAAACAGTAGCAAAAGATGTGGTAACAGTCTGGTAATACCATGGAACTAAACAAAGCTTCCTTTTACAGTACAGTTGCACTTTACTTACTGAGTAAATTGTAAAAACATCTTCAAGAACATACCCAGTATGTGCCATGACACTAAGAGAAACTGTTCCTGCGGGGTAGTTACCAGGTAAGTGTAAGGTAAATAATTTGATAAACCCTCTATTAATGGGTGTAGCCATGAAGAACAACTATGTAAGACAAGGTAATTTATTGGAAACTACGTCTTAATTTCAAGATAGTAATAAATAAACATGGGCTGTTACCAACATAACCCTTGGATAACTACAAACCTAACTTGAATTGATGAATAATACTGGAGGTGTTTCTAAAAATTGGTTGCCTACATTTTGAGGAAGTATACAATTAAATCTGAGTTATTACCAACCTAAACAGGTAATAAGTACACCGTACTTTGTTGAGTTGATATTTAATAGTGGTGTTTTTTCCCTGATAGTTTCTCTGTAATTGCATACTAATCACCTTTAGTAATTACACACAAATACACTATCATTTACCATATATTTACCAGGTAAATACCTAGTAATTAGTTTGTAGATTCTGTGCATTTACATTAGGGATGAGCGAGTACAGCATTATCTGTATCTGTATCTGTTTACCACATGTATTATCTGTATCCGGATCCGTACTCGGACTGGGCGGGGCCTAATCCGGAAGTGGGTCGGGTGCTCTTGAAATGTGCGGGGCTTTAACCGGTATGTCATTTAAGCATGCAATTGATATGAGTATGATGAGTATGATGATGATGTGATATCGGATTGAAGAGGAACAATGCGGATTCCGTCGTGGTCGTGGAACAACGGACCAGATCTTTACTCTCGCAAGGATCCTGGAGGGAGCCTGGGAGTATGCCCAACCAGTCTACATGTGTTTTGTGGATCTGGAGAAGGCGTATGACCGGGTCCCCCGGGAGAAACTGTGGGAGGTGCTGCGGGAGTATGGAGTGAGGGGGTCCCTTCTTAGGGCCATCCAATCTCTGTATGACCAAAGCGAGAGCTTGTCCGGGTTCTCGGCAGTAAGTCGGACTCGTTCCAGGTGAGGGTTGGCCTCCGCCAGGGCTGCGCTTTGTCACCAATCCTGTTTATAATATTTATGGACAGGATATCGAGGCGTAGTCGGGGCGGGGAGGGGTTGCAGTTTGGTGGGCTTAGGATCTCATCGCTGCTTTTTGCAGATGTGGTCCTGATGGCGTCATCGGTCTGTGACCTTCAGCACTCTCTGGATTTGTTCGCAGTCGATTGTGAAGCGGCTGGGATGAGGATCAGCACCTCTAAATCTGAGGCCATGGTTCTCAGCAGGAAACCGATGGAGTGCTTTCTTCGGGTAGGGAGTGGACCTTCTCCGTGTCCCGTGTGCGAGTGAGAGGCACACAGCAACGGGAGTCTGTCTGTGTAGGGAGGGGCGCTGGGACTAGCCAATCACAGAATAGTGTAGGGGAGGGGCGCTGGGACTAGCCTATCACAGAATAGTGTGAAGGAGAGGCGTTGTGACTGGCACTGTGACTACCCTATCACAGAACGGAGACACAGTCAATGGAGAATGTCACTGAATCCGAGCACAGATATTGACTCGCATTACTCGGATAATACTTGTTCTCCGCAAAAGTGCTTTATCCGTACCGGATACTCGTTTCAGCCGAGTACTCGGCTCATCCCTAGTCAACAGGATAGTGTATCCTCTCTGGTGACACAATCCTATATATAGTATATATATAGTATATCAATGATTTAAGATGCTCAACTTCACAGTTGTGTATTTATTACAATTATTAAGTCATTTTATATGTTCATATGTGTCAGTTGTGTTGTGGTGGGGCCCGGCTGACCGTGAGTCCGTCCTTTTATTTGATTTTGTGTTTTTGTTTTTTCTTTCTGCCTTTTGTTCCCGCTTCTCTGCCTGCTGTTTGTTGTTTTTGTTTTTTCCCTCTCCCTCATCTCCAATGCCAGCTGACCGCCCACACCTGCTTCCTGTGTACAATCAACCGGCTCATTCTCCACACCTGCCAGCCTGCTCTCGCTCCCGCCTTCCACACCTGTCTGCCATCATCATCACCACCAGTATATCTACTCCGGCTCTTCACTCCAGTCTTCACCTGATCGTTGTCGCTACTACCTGGGTGAACTCCTAGTACCGACTGCTTTAAGGCGTAGAAACTTGTCTGTTTGCATGTTAACTCCCTGTACTTACCTCTCTTGTCTTTTCCATCCTCAGTTCCACTCCGGTCAGCTGGCTCCTGGCTCCCCTCCTGGTCCTCCTCCCTCGGCGCCCCCCTTCACCCATCCTATCTGCTGCAACGCGTCAGTCTCCGACCCCCACTGCCTTCTCCTCAGCCACCTACTCCCCGGACTCGCCCTCCTGCCTCTCCCGTTTCGCCATCCTCCTTCCCTGCCTTCGCTCCCGGCCCCCTCAGGACTCAACCCCGGCATTCCCTGCACCATCCATCTGCCCTCACTGGTTCCCTGGCTCCCATCCCCGGGTCTCGCTCCTCCGTCCTCCCACTCCCCTTTCCCTCTCTTTCCCCTTAATAAATAACCTTACTTTGAGCTGTGCGTTTGGGTCCGTCCTTCCCCGTAACAGTACGATCAGGTCAGCTATGGACCCAGCCGGCTCTTCCCCAACCCGCAATCCTTCGCCTTCCCCGCCCGATTTATCCTTCGCTGTGGCCTCCCAGGGGGCTATGCTCGGCCATCATGCCTCTGCCCTTACGGCTATGGCCGAGGCGCTTCGCTCCCTCACTGAGGAGGTACAGCGGCTAGGCAGGCAGATCACTTCCCCTGATCCTTCAACTCTCGCTTTTGACCCAGCACCAGTTAGCCCGTCTTCTCCGCCCGTACCCCCTACACGCTCCACCTCGGGTAATTCAGCTCCGTCACCCCCTTTTGAAACTCCGGTCTCTCCACCCGAAAAGTTCTCCGGTGTGCTGGGGACGTGCGAGGGTTTCCTAGTGCAGTGCTCCCTGGTGTTCAGCAGACAGCCAGTAACTTTCCACTCCGACGAGGCCAGGGTGTGTTTTGTGGCTGGGCTGCTCCGTGACCGCGCGCTCTCTTGGTTCACGGCGGTGAGACAGGCGAGGCCCGAGCTCCTTGTCTCATATCCCTCCTTTGAGGAGGAGATGAGGAGGGTGTTTGACCAGCCCGTACAGGGTTTGGAGAAAAGCTCTCGCCTGATGTCTCTCCGTCAGGGAGACCGTAGCGTCGCGGAGTACTCCGTTGACTTCCGCATCCTGGCCGCAGGGTCGGGGTGGAACAACAGGGCTCTCCGCAGCTTGTTCCTGGTGGGCCTCAGTGACCGGCTGAAGGACCTTTTGGCCACCAGGGACGAGCCGGAAGACCTGGATAGCCTGATCGGTGTAGCCACCGACCTGGATAACCGCCTCCGGGAGAGGGACCGAGAACGCCACCATCGCGGCTCGACCTCTGCCCGGCCTAGTCCGCCACCGTCTAGGGTCTCTGCTCCCTCGCCTTCCCAGCTACGCCCCACCGCTCCTCCGGCACGGCCGCCGCTCTGGTTTGTGTCTATACTGTGGCTTATCGGGCCACTTCCTCTCCACCTGCCCAGTGCGGCCAAAAGACCAGGCTCGCCAGTAGCGGTGGGTGCTCTGGCGAGCCGTACCACTCCCCCACATCGCTTATTGCTTGACGTTTCCCTGTCCTGGCGCAACGTGTCCGTTCCTCTGGGGGCGCTAGTCGATTCCGGAGCCGACGAGAGCTTCATTGATGTAGAGCTAGCCCGTCAACTCAGCATTCCCCACGTTCCTCTCGACACACCCCTCCGCGCCACCAGCCTCAACGGTCAGAACCTGGCCACCGTCACTCACTGCACCCCCCCACTAGACCTCCTGACCTCCGGCAACCACCACGAGCGTCTCTCACTCCACCTCATCTCCTCCCCCACTACCCCTGTAGTACTCGGACTCCCCTGGCTCAAAACTCACAACCCTAATGTGGACTGGGCGCGGGGGAAGATCAGAAACTGGAGCACCGAATGTCATTCCAGCTGCCTATTAGCCGCCCGAGCCCCCGGTAAGACGTTCGATGCTGACACACCACCTCCCAAACCCCCAGACCTGTCTCTGGTCCCTGCTGAATACCACGACCTGGCCTTGGTGTTCAGTAGGGACCAGGCCATGTCCTTGCCCCCCCACCGCCCCTATGACTGCTCCATAGCCCTTCTCCCGGACGCTCCCCTGCCCAGTGGCCGTTTGTTCAAGCTGTCCGGTCCGGAGAGAGAGGCTATGGAGCAGTACATCAGAGAATCCCTCGCCGCCGGCATCATCCGCCCTTCCTCATCCCCCTTGGGCGCCGGCTTCTTCTTTGTAGCCAAGAAGGACAAGACCCTCCGTCCCTGCATCGATTACCGGGGGCTCAACGCCATAACCGTCAGAAACAAGTACCCGTTGCCCCTTATGGATTCCGTACACGAGTCCCTCTCCCGGTCCGCCGTCTTTACTAAGCTCGATCTCAGAAACACCTACCACCTAGTCCGGATCCGGGAGGGGGACGAGTGGAAAACGGCGTTTAACACGCCGTTAGGTCACTACGAGTATTTGGTTATGCCTTTTGGTCTCACTAACGCCCCTGCTGTGTTTCAGGCCCTGGTCAACGATGTGCTCCGTGACTACCTCCACCGCTTCGTGTTTGTTTACCTGGACGATATTCTGATCTTCTCCCGCGACCCAGCCCAACACACCGAACATGTCCGGTTAGTGCTGCAGCGGCTCATGGAAAATCGGTTATACGTCGAAGCAGAGAAGTGTGAGTTCAGCGTCCCCTCCGTTCACTTTCTCGGTTTTATCATTGAAGGCGGGCGGCTACGTGCCGACCCCGACAAAATCAAAGCCGTAGTGGACTGGCCCGTCCCCACCTCTGTTAAGCAGTTGCAGCGTTTCCTGGGTTTCGCCAATTTCTACAGGCGTTTCATTCGCCACTACAGCTCCGTAGCCGCCCCCCTCACTCGCCTCACCTCCCCGTCTGTTTCGTTTGTTTGGTCCCCCGAGGCCGCTGCAGCCTTCGCACGTCTTAAGTCCTTGTTCACCACCGCCCCTGTCCTCTCCAATCCCGACCCCTCCCTCCAGTTCGTGGTGGAGGTAGACGCCTCTAGTTCGGGGGTGGGAGCCACTCTGTCCCAGCGTTCACCCTCCGACCATAAGCTTCACCCCTGTGCCTTTTTTTCCAAACGCCTCTCTCCCACAGAACAGAATTACAGTGTGGGGGACCGGGAGCTCCTGGCCGTCAAGCTGGCGTTGGAGGAATGGAGGCACTGGCTGGAGGGTGCCCAGCAGCCTTTCATCATCTGGACTGACCACAAGAACCTTTCCTACCTTCACTCCGCCCAGAGACTCAATTCCCGGCAAGCCAGGTGGGCCCTTTTCTTTGCCCGTTTTGAATTCTCTCTGTCCTATCGTCCCGGACCCAGAAACACCAAACCGGACGCCTTGTCTCGCCTCCACGCCCCTGATGATCCCGAGAGCCCGCCTGACTTCATCCTTCCTCGCTCCTGCCTGGCGGCCTCCCTGGTTTGGGAAGTGGAGTCCACCGTCCGCCGTGCCCAGACCACCGACCCCGACCCTGGTACCGGACCGGCAGACCGACTCTACGTCCCTCCCGGAGCCTGTTCCCAGGTCCTGCAGTGGGCACACGCCTCCCGCTTTAGCTGCCATCCCGGCCGGGCCCGCACGCTGTTCCTGCTCCGCCAACGCTTCTGGTGGGACACAGCGGAGAAGGACTGCCGGGACTTCGTGGCCGCCTGCGAGGTGTGTGCCCGGGCTAAACCATCCCATCAACGGCCCGCCGGTCTACTCCGCCCCCTACCCATCCCCGGTCGGCCTTGGTCCCACATCGCCCTGGACTTCGTCACCGGGTTGCCGAATTCCCAGGGCAACACCATTATCCTGACAGTGGTGGACCGCTTCTCCAAGTCAGTCCACTTCATACCCCTGCCGAAGCTTCCCACGGCGTTGGAGACCGCCAAGATTCTCGTCCTCCACGTCTTCCGGCTCCATGGCATACCCCAAGACATCGTGTCTGACCGGGGACCCCAGTTCACCTCCCAAGCCTGGAAATCCTTCTGTCAAGCCCTGGGTGCTACGGCCAGCCTGTCGTCCGGACACCATCCGCAAACCAACGGGCAGACCGAGCGGGCCAACCAGGACCTGGGAGCAGCCCTCAGGTGTGTGGCGTACCGTGTCCCCTCTTCCTGGAGTGCCCACCTCCCATGGATCGAATACGCCCACAATTCCCTGCCCAGCGCTGCCACTGGGATGTCCCCCTTCAAGTGCGCTCTGGGGTTTCAACCCCCGCTCTTCCCGGCCCTGGAGAAGGAAGTAGCGGTCCCATCAGTCCAGGCACACCTACGGCGGTGTAGACGCGTATGGAGGGAGGCCAGGGCCGCGCTGCAACGGACGTCATCCCGCAACAGACGCCTGGCCGACCGCCACCGAAGACCAGCCCCGGCCTACCAGCCCGGCCAAAGGGTGTGGCTGTCCTCCCAGGACCTCCCGCTGCAAACAACATCCAAGAAGCTCACGCCGAGGTTCGTGGGTCCCTACACGGTCGAGGCTGTGCTTAACCCCACTGCTGTGAGGCTCACATTACCGTCCCATCTCAAGGTCCGTCTCCCGGATCAAACCCGTCTCCACCAGCGCGCTCTCCGTCCCAGTGGCAGCTCCACCACCTCCGCGGCTGATCGACGGCCACCCGGCCTACACGGTACGCCGCCTCCTCGACGTGCGACGTAGGGGTCGGGGTTATCGGTACTTGGTGGACTGGGCCGGCTACGGACCGGAGGAACGCTCCTGGATCCCGGCCAGCCAAATCCTGGACCGCACTCTCCTGGATGATTTCTACAGGGCCCATCCTGGCAAGCCTGGTGGTCCGCCTGGGGCGTCCGTTGAGGAGGGGGTACTGTTGTGGTGGGGCCCGGCTGACCGTGAGTCCGTCCTTTTATTTGATTTTGTGTTTTTGTTTTTTCTTTCTGCCTTTTGTTCCCGCTTCTCTGCCTGCTGTTTGTTGTTTTTGTTTTTTCCCTCTCCCTCATCTCCAATGCCAGCTGACCGCCCACACCTGCTTCCTGTGTACAATCAACCGCTCATTCTCCACACCTGCCAGCCTGCTCTCGCTCCCGCCTTCCACACCTGTCTGCCATCATCATCACCACCAGTATATCTACTCCGGCTCTTCACTCCAGTCTTCACCTGATCGTTGTCGCTACTACCTGGGTGAACTCCTAGTACCGACTGCTTTAAGGCGTAGAAACTTGTCTGTTTGCATGTTAACTCCCTGTACTTACCTCTCTTGTCTTTTCCATCCTCAGTTCCACTCCGGTCAGCTGGCTCCTGGCTCCCCTCCTGGTCCTCCTCCCTCGGCGCCCCCCTTCACCCATCCTATCTGCTGCAACGCGTCAGTCTCCGACCCCCACTGCCTTCTCCTCAGCCACCTACTCCCCGGACTCGCCCTCCTGCCTCTCCCGTTTCGCCATCCTCCTTCCCTGCCTTCGCTCCCGGCCCCCTCAGGACTCAACCCCGGCATTCCCTGCACCATCCATCTGCCCTCACTGGTTCCCTGGCTCCCATCCCCGGGTCTCGCTCCTCCGTCCTCCCACTCCCCTTTCCCTCTCTTTCCCCTTAATAAATAACCTTACTTTGAGCTGTGCGTTTGGGTCCGTCCTTCCCCGTAACAAGTTGGGGGGTTTACCAAACAACAGCTCGGCATATTCTGCCTTCTTAGAGACCCTGAATGGAGTCATAATAGTTCTACTGGGAGACTTTAATATGTACAAGGGCAATGATGAAGATACCTGTAGAGGAGTGTAAACCAGAAATGCCATTTGTTGTTAGACTTCTGTGCAAGTCATTGATTGTCTATAACAAATACCATGCTCGAACAAAGGGATGCTCATCAGCGTACCTGGTACCAGAGCACCAGACGGTCGATGATCGTTTTTGTAATCATATCATCTGAAGTGGGAAGAGAGGGGCAGAGCTGTCAACAGATCACCATCTGGTGGTGAGTTGGGTCAGGGAGTTAGGGAAGACTGTGGACTGACCTGGTAAGCCCAAACGGGTTGTGTGGGTGAACTGAAGCTCTCACAGACTTTCAACTCACACCTCCGGCAGAACTTTTCGTGCATCCCCGTGGAGCTTGATGGCACTGTACCAGAGTTGTCAATTTCCAAACTTCCATTGCTGAAGCTGCGGTGAGAAGATGTGGTCTCATGGTCTTAGGTGCTTCAGGGGACAGTAACACTCAAACACCGGGGTGGAGACCGTTGGTCAGGGAAGCCATCTTTCCGGGATATGTTACACCAGAGGACACCGGAGGCAGATGCATGGTGCCATGAAAGAGGCAAAGCAGCTAGTGTGGGAGAAGTTTGGAGAACACATGGAGAAGGACTTTTAGTCGGCACCAAGGTGCTTTTGGAAAACCGTTCTCCACCTCAGGAGGGGGAAATGGGAAACCATGCAAGCTTTGTACAGTAAGGATGGGATGCTGTTGACCTCAACTGAGGAGGTAACGGGGCGGTTAAACTAGCACTTTGAGGAACTCCTGAATCCAACTATAATGCCCTCTATGGTAGAGGCAGAGCTACAGGATGATGGGGGATTGTCATCAATGTCCCTGCTGGAAGTTACTGAGGTAGTCAAACAACTCCACAGTGGCAATGCTCCAGGGATTGATGAGATCTGTCTTGTGGCTGTCTTGGATGCCACGCCACTTCAACATTGCGTGGAAGTGGCAGACTAAGGTGGGGATTCCCCTGTTCAAAAAGGGGGACCAGAGAGTGTGTGACAGTTACAGGAGTATCACACTTCTCAGCCCTGGTCATGTCTACTCCAAGGTGCTGGAAAAGAGGGTTCAGCCAATAGTTGAACGCTCTTCACTCTCGCAATGATCCTGGAGGGTGCCTTGGAGTATGCCCATCCGGTCTACATATGCCAGACTCGTTTCAGGTGAGGGTTGGCCTCCGCCAGGGCTGTACTTTGTCACCAATCCTGTTTCTGATATTCATGGGCGGGCATAATCGTTGTGGAGAGGGTTTGTAGATTGTTGGGCTGGGGATCTCATCTGTGTTTTTTTGCAGATCATGTGGTCCTGATGGCAAGATTTGTCTGTGACCTTCAGCACTCACTGGATTGGTATGCAGCCGAGTGTAAAGCGCCTGGGATGAGCACCTCTAAATCTGAGAGGGCCTACCTAGGGTCATGAAGGCTGGGTTGTGACCAAAAGAAAGAGATCCAGGGCACAAGTGGCTGAAATTGGTTTTGGTGAGTATTTATTGATGTCAAAAATATAACTGAAAAGGTAATGCCAGATGTGTAGAGAGGTGAGTATTGAACATGCTGGGAGATGAGTACTGGTGGACAGGAGTCTTCATGGAACAACGTGTATGATGGTTCTATTTGCCAGGCAGGAGTGATGGGAATTTCAGGGTGAAGGTACTGAAGACAGAGGAACAGGAAACAGTTAAGCAAACAAGCATAAACAAACAAAGCGAACAGAGACTGACTAGCAAATGATTTAGGCTGACGCACAAGCACAACATAAGAGTGTGGCTGACAGCAGGGACTGAATGTCAGGTCACAGCTTACATAAATAGTGTTGTGGGGGGGGGATAATTAAGGGTTTTTAAGGGTGCAAGAATTATTAAGGGTGCACAGATTGCTCAGTTGGTAGAGGGGGCGCCCATATATAGAGGTTTACTCCTTGATACAGCGGGCCAGTGACGACTCCGACTTGCGGCCATTTGCTGCATGTCATTCCCCGTCTCTCTCCCCTTTCATTTCTTCAACTGTTCTGTCAATAAAGGCCTAAAAATGCCCCAAAAACAATCTTTAAAAAATGATTTCATAATTAAACTGTAATTACAAGTTATACAACGAGGAGGGGTAAGCATGTGGGACTTTAAAAAGTATTCTGCTGTAACTTGCTGGAGCATGAAGACATTTAATTGGGTTGTTGTGACCCTAAAAATATTCATTCTCATTATGCCACATGTTAAAAGAAGACACAAAGGAATAAAGCAGACTGAGTTGAGATACAAAAAGTATAACACTCTTTCTTACATAACTGTAATGAGGCAACAGCAGTATTGTGTTTTGTGACCTTAAAAATCCACTCTTCATTCCTTCAGCTTTAGTAGATTTAGCTTTTGCCATTTATTTAGTATTCTTCAGAGCAAATACTCCTGAAGCTGAGAACATTTTAAAGTCTGTATTAATCACAGTAATGAGGCAACAGCAGTTTGAAGCTGTGACCTTCATTCCTTCAGCTTTACTAGATTTGGCTAGCTTTTATGACCATTTATTTAGTATGATTCAAAGAAAATTTTAAAATTAAATTTAAAATTCATTTAAAAGTCATTATTAATCATTTTAACATGTCAGAAGACCGTTGGGATCCTCTGTCATTGTTTTTGTGGGATAGCTCTAGTATTTACGCAATTAGGAATATTAGAAAGTGATAATTAAGGTTGTATAGTGTACGTTTAAAGTCACCTGGGCCATCAGTGTCTATCACAGATTAGTTTGAGAGGTCCACCCCTTGGTCCAGACTGAAATTCAATTCAATTCAATTCAATTTTATTTATAGTATCAATTCATAACATGAACAACTTAGGCATGTAGACATGGTCAAGAGAATCTCCTGCAGTTCAAACCGAGCATCAGTATGGGGAAGAAAGGTGATTTGAGTGACTTTGAACGTGGCATGATTGTTGGTGCCAGAAGGGCTGGTCTGAGTATTTCAGAAACTGCTAATCTACTGGGATTTTCACGCACAACCATCTCTAGGGTTTACAGAGAATGGTCCGAAAAAGAAAAAACATCCAGTGAGCGGCAGTTCTGTGGGCGGAAATGCCTTGTTGATGCCAGAGGTCAGAGGAGAATGGCCAGACTGGTTTGAGCTGATAGAAGGGCAACAGTGACTCAAATAACCACCCGTTACAACCAAGGTGGGCAGAAGAGCATCTCTGAACGCACAGTACGTCAAACTTTGAGGCAGATGGGCTACAGCAGCAGAAGACCACATCGGGTGCCACTCCTGTCAGCTAAGAAAAGGAAACTGAGACTACAATTTGCACAAGCTCATCGAAATTGGACAATAGAAGATTGGAAAAACGTTGCCTGGTCTGATGAGTCTCGATTTCTGCTGCGACAGTCGGATGGTAGGGTCAGAATTTGGCGTCTACAACATGAAAGCATGGATCCATTCTGGCTTGTATCAACGGTTCAGGCTGGTGGTGGTGGTGTCATGGTGTGGGGAATATTTTCTTGGCACTCTTTGGGCCCCTTGGTACCAATTGAGTATCGTTGCAACGCCACAGCCTACCTGAGTATTGTTGCTGACCATGTCCATCCCTTTATGACCATAATGTACCCAACTTCTGATGGCTACTTTCAGCAGGATAATGCGCCATGTCATAAAGCTGGAATCATCACAGACTGGTTTCTTGAACATGACAATGAGTTCGCTGTACTCAAATGGCCTCCACAGTCACCAGATCTCAGTCCAATAGAGCATCTTTGGGATGTGGTGGAACGGGAGATTCGCATCATGGATGTGCAGCCGACAAATCTGTGGCAACTGTGTGATGCCATCATGTCAATATGGACCAAACTCCCTGAGGAATGCTTCCAGCACCTTGTTGAATCTATGCCACGAAGAATTGAGGCAGTTCTGAAGGCAAAAGGGGGTCCAACCCGTTACTAGCATGGGGTACCTAATAAAGTGGCCGGTGAGTGTATATATATTCAATTCAATTCAATTCAATTTTATTTATAGTATCAATTCATAACAAGAGTTATCTCAAGACACTTTACAGATAGACCAGGTCTAGACCACACTCCAGAATTTACAAGGACCCAACAGTTCTAGTAGTTTCCTCCAGAGCAAGCAACAGTGCGACAGTGGCGAGGAAAAACTTCCTTTTAGGCAGAAACCTCGGTCAGACCCAGGCTCTTGGTAGGCGGTGTCTGACGGGCCGGTTGGGGTTAGAATGAAGAGTGGCAATAACAAAAATAGAAAAAATTATTAGTTTGTAGAAGTTCTTTGTAGTAGTTCATGGCATAGCAGGACGCTGTGCGGCATTACAAGGCGTAGCAGGACGTAGCAGGGCACCGCAGTGTAGCAGTTGAACATGGCATCACAGAACGTGTAGCGGGACCATGGCGACAGCTGCTACCCTGATTTCGGAGCCTTTCTGATCCAAGGGAACATGCTGGGGAAAAAAAGAACATAAGGACTCCGGGGAATGACTCCCCAGAGCTAGGTTAGTAACACGCATTTCTGGGACATGGATGCACATAAATGAAAAGATGGAAAGATAGAGGAGAGAGGAGCTCAGTATATCAAAATAAGTCCCCAGCTGTCTAAAACTATTACAACAAAACCAAGAGAGACGAGTAAAGAGAGCTCCAGCCCGGCCGGGCCAGAACTCTCCCAACCGGATCGGGCTGTATGCCAGTCTCCCTTTAGTTCTATTATATTCTTGATTATATGATAGATAAATCTGAAAACTATGTGACTAACTACTACTCCCTAACAATATTCGATTCTATGCCCTAACTAGTTTATCAAAATAGTCCCAAGCTGTCTAAAACTATTATTACAACAAAACCAAGAGAGACAAGGTAAAGAGAGCTCCAGCCCGGTCGGGCCAGAACTCCCCCCAACCGGATCGGGCTGTATGCCAAGTCTCCCTTTAGTTATATTATATGATAGATAAATCTGAAAACTATGTGACTAACTACTACTCCCTAACAATATTCGATTCTATGCCCTAACTATAAGCTTTATCAAAAAGGAAAGTCTTAAGCCTACTCTTAAATGTGGAGACGGTGTCTGCCTCCCGGACCCAAACTGGAACCTGGTTCCACAGGAGAGGAGCCTGATAGCTGAACGCTCTGGCTCCCGTTCTACTTTTAGAGACTCTAGGAACCACCAGTAGCCCTGCATTCTGGGAGCGTAGTTCTCTCCTAGGGTTGTAAGGTACTATAAGCTCTTTAAGATAAGATGGAGCCTGACCATGAAGAGCTTTGTAGGTGAGAAGAAGGATTTTAAGTTCTATTCTAAATTTTACAGGAAGCCAAAACAGGAGAAACGTGATCTCTTTTCCTGGTTCCCGTCAGAAAACGTGCCGCAGCATTCTGGATCAGCTGTAGAGTCTTTATGGATTTTTTCGAGCAGCCTGATAGTAAAGAATTGCAGTAATCCAACCTAGAAGTAACAAATGCATGGACTAATTTTTCTGCATCATTTTTAGACAGGATATTCCTGATTTTTGCAATATTACGTAGGTGAAAAAAGGCGATCCTTGAAATTTGCTTTAAGTGGGAATTAAAGGACATGTCCTGATCAAAGATGACTCCAAGATTCTTCACAGTGGTGCTGTAGGCCAGGGTGATGCCATCCAGAGTAACTATATCTTTGGATAGTGCGTCACGGAGGTGCTTGGGTCCGAGAGCAATAACTTCAGTTTTATCTGAGTTAACATTAGAAAAGTACAGGTCATCC
This sequence comes from Etheostoma spectabile, assembly GCF_008692095.1. Classification (NCBI taxonomy): domain Eukaryota; kingdom Metazoa; phylum Chordata; class Actinopteri; order Perciformes; family Percidae; genus Etheostoma; species Etheostoma spectabile. Next base: position 91,253 of record NW_022603352.1, read on the forward strand.
AGGTTTTAATATCCTGAAGGCACGTTTGAAGTTTAGCTAACTGATTAGTTTCATCCGGCTTGATTGATAGATATAATTGAGTATCATCTGCATAACAATGAAAGTTTATGGAGTGTTTCCTAATAATACTGCCTAAAGGAAGCATATAAAGTGAACAGGATTGGACCGAGCACAGATCCTTGTGGACTCCATGACTAACCTTGGCGTGCACAGAGGATTCATCGTTAACATGAACAAACTGAGATCGATCTGATAAATAAGACTTAAACCAGCTTAGAGCAGTCCCTTTAATGCCAATTAAATGTTCCAATCTCTGTAATAAGATATAATGGTCAATGGTAACAAATGCAGCGCTAAGATCTAATAACACAAGTACAGAGATAAGTCCTTTGTCTGATGCAATTAGGAGGTCATTAGTAATTTTCACAAGTGCTGTCTCTGTGCTATGATGAACTCTAAATCCTGACTGAAAATCCTCAAATAAGCTGTTGCTATGCAGAAAGTCGCACAGCTGTTTGGCGACTGCTTTCTCAAGAATCTTAGAGAGAAATGGAAGGTTGGATATAGGTCTATAGTTGGCTAAAACATCTGGATCAAGGTTTGGCTTTTTCAGAAGAGGTTTAATTACAGCTACTTTAAAGTACTGTGGTACATAGCCTGTTAATAAAGACAAATTGGTTATATTCAGTAGTGAAGTGTTGACTAATGGTAAAACTTCTTTAAGTAGCCTAGTCGGGATGGGATCTAAGAGGCAGGTTGATGGCTTAGATGAAGAAATAATTGAATTAAATTGATAAAGATCAAGTGAAGCAAAGCAGTCAAAACATGTATCTGGTTTTACAGCTGTTTCTAAGGTTCCTGAGTTTAGAGATAAGCCAGTTAAAGGCAGGTCTTGGTGAATTTTGCTTCTAATAGTTATAATTTTATCATTGAAGAACCTCATAAAGTCGTTACTACTAAGAGCTATGGGAATACTTGGCTCAGCAGAGGTGTGACCTTCTGTTAGCCTGGCTACAGTACTGAAAAGAAACCTGGGGTTGTTCCTATTTTCCTCTTATCAATGACGAGTAGTACGCTGCTCTGGCATTACGGAGGGCCTTCCTATACGTTTTAAGATTATCTTGCCAGGTTAAACGAGAATTTTCCAGTTTGGTGGAGCGCCAAATCTTCTCAAGTTTCCGCGATATTTGCTTTAATTTGCGAGTTTCAGTGTTATACCATGGAGCTAACCTTCTTTGTTTTATTATCTTCTTTTTTAGAGGGGCAACAGAGTCTAGAGTCATTCGTAGCGAGCCTGCTGCACTATCAACAAAATGATCGATTTGGGAGGGACTAATAGCATAGGAGTCCTCCGTTACTTTGGGACTTGGTAATGAATTAAATGCTAACGGAATCGCATCCTTAAATTTAGCTACAGCACTATCAGATAGACATCTTGTATAGGATGTTTTGCCTAACGGCGTGTAGTTCAGCAGTATAAACTCAAAAGTTATCAAACAGTGGTCAGATAGGAAGGGATTCTGTGGGAACACTATTAAATGTTCAATTCAACACCATATACCAGAACAAGATCGAGGGTGTGGTTAAAACGGTGAGTCGGTTTATGTACACTTTGAGAGAAGCCAATAGAATCTAATAGAGAGATAACGCAGTGCTAAGGCTATCATTCTCATCGTCCACATGAATATAAAATCCCCTACAATAATAACTTTGTCCGTTTTTAGCACTAAGTTCGATAGAAACTCTGCAAATTCGGATAAAAATTCAGAGTATGGACCAGGTGCTCGGTACACTATAACAAACAGAACTGGTTGCATTGATTTCCAACTTGGGTGTGAAAGACTAAGAACAAGACTTTCAAATGAGTTATAATTTAGTTTAGGTTAGAGCTAATTAGTAGACTAGAATCAAAGATAGCTGCAACTCCCCTCCTCGCCTGCGCCTCGAGAATGTGAGTATTAATATGACTGGGGGGGTGGAATCATTTAGACTAACATATTCTCCATCACCAGCCAGGTTTCAGTAAGACAAAATAAATCAATATTAGAATCTGATATCAATTCATTTACTAGTACACCTTTAGAAGAGAGAGATCTGATGTTTAAGAGTCCACATTTAATTCTCCTATTCTTTTGAACTATTGCACTTGTGGTTTTAATTTTTATGAGGTTTTCATGCACAGTTCCTCTTCTGTTTACCTTTGATTTAAATAATTTAATGGTCGGGGGGCAGACACCGTCACTATTGGATTTTTACTAGGTAACACCTGGAATAAAGGAGCAGGAAGTGTGTTAGACTGGGACTCTGCCTCCTGGTCCCAACTATGGATTGTCAAGGATTAGGTCCACCAATAAACTTGTCAATGTTTCTAGAAATGAGAGCTGCTCCATCCCAAGTGGGATGAATGCCGTCTCTCCGAATCAGACAGGTCTTCCCCAGAAAGACTGCCAGTGATCCACAAAGCCACATCATTATCTGGACACCACCTCGATAGCCAGCGGCGAAATGACGACATGCGGCTATACATGTCATCGCTGGTTAGATTTGGCAGGGTCCAGAGAAAACTACGGTGTCCGACATTGACTTCGCGTATGTACACACCGATTCAACATTAATCTTAGTAACCTCCGATTGCCGTAACCGGGATTCATTAACGCCAACGTGAATAACAATCTTGCTGTATTACGTTTATCCTTAGCCAGCAGTTTCAGATAAGACTCAACGTCGCCCGCTCTAGCGGGATGCACTTAACTACGGCCGCCGGCTTCGCTAACTTCACGTTTCTCAGAATGGAGCTGCCGATAACCAGAGTTGGTTTCTCAGCGGGTGTGTTGCTGAGTGGGGAAAATCTGTTAGAAACGCTAACAGGCTGGTGGCGGTCCGACGTCTTGGAAAGCTTACGACTAGCTCTTCCTCGTCCTCGCACAGTAACCTACGCACTATGTCCTGGCTGCTCCGGAGTTCGCGAGGAACGGCTACCAGAGGCTAACTCAGGCCCAGGCCGGCCCGCGCCGACTACTGGGGGGGGGTTAGCTACAGTAACTGACGACTGATCTGTCATGGTGCGGATCCGGACTTCTAACTCACTAAGCCTCGCCTCCACGTCCAAAAATAAACTACACTTGTTACACACGCCATCACCGCTAAAGAATGCAGAGGAGTAACTAAACATCTCACACATCGAGCAGGAGAAAGTCGGAGAGGGGGCCGACATAACTAACTGCTAGGCTAAAGTCGTTAGCAGCTAAGCTAAAGTACGGTAGCGTTAGCTACCAAGCGTTAAAACAGCTGTTATTTAACAAAAGTCGCTAAAAAAATGAGAAGATATGTGAGTGCTTAGGCAGAACTGCTATAAGAATAAGTGTTTAGCGGACAGTTAGCCGCTGTAATAGCAAATCTAACAACCTGAACTGGTATGTCGTGAGCAGCAGAGCTACCAACACGCAACCAACACAAAGGCACAGGAAACGGAAATGAGTCAGGTACGCTTACCGTAATGCCTCGACAGCTGATGAGATGAGATGAGCTCTCATGACAGGGGAATCCTGGAGTGCTTATGGTTTGTTTATATATACTACCGGTTAAAAGTTTGGGGTCACTTAGAAATTTCCATTGCCCTCCATTATAGACAGAATACCAGCTGAGATCAGTTGCATTGTTTTTTTAACCAGGGCAGTAATCAGATTACATTATGTGCTGACATAATTGCAAATAGGTTTGCCAGTGTTTTTCAAGTTATTTTTTTAAAATGATATCAGATTAGTAAACATAATGTGCCTTTGGATGATTAAATGAATGGTTGCTGATAATGGGTAATGTAGATATTGCATTAAAGATCAGCTGATATTCTGTCTATAATGGAGTGGTATGGAAATTTCTAAGTGACCCCAAACTTTTGACCGGTAGTATATATATATATATATATATATATATATATAGAGAGAGAGAGAGAGAGAGAGAGAGAGAGAGGTAAGGGGCTGGAATGTGTTTGTGTGTGTATCTTAATTTGTAATATTATTCATTTATACCGCAACTGCCTTTTATTTTTTTTATAAAACACAGCAAGAAAGTTTCAGACATTCTAAAAAACTGGTTAGAGCCAGCAGGCAGTTTAAAAAAAAAAAAAAAAACTCAGACGGCAGAGATGCAACACGAGTAGCATTCTACCAAGCACTATGTCTGAACCAACCCCACGGTTACCAGAAGTCTCCTGGTTACTAGGTACTAGTTCAAACTGAAGTATAAAACAAACCTGAAGTTTGAAGAAACCCTAAATATTAACAGAAAAAGCCCCGCTGACCAGAAGGGGAGAGAACTGTTCACTTCTCCGTGTCACGTGTGTGAGTGAGTGGAGCGGCACAGAGCAACAGAAGGAGTCTGTCTGTGTAGGGAGGGGCGCTGGGACTAGCCTATCACAGAAAAGTGTAGGGGAGGGGCGCTGGGACTAGCCTATCATAGAATAGTGTAAGGGAGAGGCGTTGTGACTGGCACTGTGACTAGCCTATCACAGAACGGAGACACAGTCAATGGAGAATTGCATTGAATCCGAGTACAGATATTGACTCGCATTACTCGGATAATACTTGTACTCGGCAAAAGTGCGTTATCCGTACCGGATACTCATTTCAGCCGAGTACTCGGCTCATCCCTAGTAAACAGATACAGATACAGATAATGCTGTACTCGCTCATCCCTAGTAACAAGGTAATGGGGAACAGGTGAGATGTCAGGTGAATGACATTAGGGCGGGCAGGACAATCAGACAAGTACAACGTAAAGCTAGACAAGACTAGACAAGACAGGAAACTACACTATCAAAATAAAACAGGAAGTGGAACAAACAGACACGGGGGAACACTAGACAGGACCAGCAACACAAGACCACAGAGAAAACTGAGACGAAAACACAAGGAGGCCAAAGAAAGGGAAAAATAACCCCAGAAAACATCAATACAAACCATAACAGGAGGGCCCTTCGTACAACCCCAGTCCCAACTTTAGTGGTTGAGATGGGGGAGCACCCGGCAAAAGTGGTTCTGAATAATGCTTGGGAAAAGGAAGAAAGAGTTTTTTTGTTTAACATCAGCGAAAAGGTGGAGAAACTGGGACTAGGAGAGGCAGGTGTGGCCCTGCATGTATACTGGGCAGTTAAAACCTCCATGGATACTGCCCACCCCAGAAATAGACTTCAGTAAATTGCAAAAAATAAAACATTTTGAAAGTAGTATATATCTGGGGTTGGTTAATCAAAGGCTGGGTAAGCATTAGGAGACATATCTTCAGATGTACACAGATGGATCTCGAGATCCACAAACTGGGAAGTTGGACTTTACTTTTTATATTCCTCAACTTGAAATTGTACACCTCAAACAACTGTCTGAGGGGGTATAGGTTTATACAACAGAGCTAATAGCTATAATTTTGGCACTAGAGTGGGTGGAGGAATTTAGGAGGTGCTGTCAAGGAGAGCGGTCATATGTTCAGTCTTGGCCTCAGTTTTAAAAACTGATAGGAAGTAATTGGGGAGCCAGGCCAGACCTTGTTGCGGAAGTGTTGGTTCTGTTGTATAAGATGGAGAAGGCTGGAGAATTGGAGATAGCAGAATAGGTCGCTGAAATGGCACTGAAAAGAGACATTGATACTGACATTGACATTGACAGGGTATGTGTTGGGATATCTGAATGCCTTCATTAAGAAAGATGTTACAGCAGTGTGGCAAAGGAATTGGGAAATGAAATTATTATTTTATCCATCATTATTTTTCAATTCAAAAGAGAGTACAGGCAGAATAGTGCTATTTGGGCAAAGAAAGAAGACACTAGGTAATAATGACAAGTCTAAGACTTGGGCATTGTGGACCTGCATGGGCTCTAGCACAGATGGGCAAGCATGAGGATGGACAGTGTGGAACCTGCAAACAGAAATAAACTACTTTTTGACTATCTTCAATACAAAAATGAAATAGAACAGTTGTTCACTGCACTATGTCACATGGATATACAGAATACAACATTGAGATCCTTGCTAAATGGCTTTACACATATGTGTTGTTTCAATGAACTGGTGATAAAAGTTCATAAAGTTTTCTTTGCCTGACAATGCATTCCATTATTTCTCTGTAGAAAAGGTGGTGAAAGTAATCCACTGGCTCTAATATTTCTACTGCTTCTGGGAGAGAGCCTTTCCAGTATGGCATTGGGGGAATTGTTCTTTTTGAGTGCCAACACTTTTTTGCCTTCTGAAATTCTGGTAAGTCATTCATCACTAGCTCACCTGGGGAATTTGTAAATAAGAGCAGGTAAGTAACCATAATTGAGGTAACTATACACACAAGCAACCATACAGACACATGCACATGTACGCTCTCTCTCACACCCTGGACAGATAACTATCTAACATCAATACCTGCTTGGTCCGTGTACTTGGCGGATTTTCATTTTGAAATGAAAAAACAAAAACGAAAAACAGCCAGTTTCTCAATTACCATTAGTAAATAGGGAAACAAAAAACGGAAAACAACCCATTTTTAGTTTTTAGTTTTGATATAAAAAAACGGAAAACGAAAAAAAAATCTTGTTATCCGATTGTCTTTGATGCGTTTATAGATGGAATTTTTTTTTTCAAACTGTTCTTTTGGACTGTATTTAATACAAAAAATGAAATAGAACAGCTGTTTAAATACTACTTTCAGATATGGGTAAAAAGTACTATAAAAATGTTAAAGGTGCCAGAGCCTAAAATTTTCACTTTATGGAGGTTTTTTAACATTAATATGAGTTCCTCCAGCCAGTCCCTAGTAACTAGAAATGGTGATAGGTCTAAACCGAGCCCTGAGTATCCTGCTCTGCCTTTGAGAAAATGAAAGCTCAGATGGGCCAATTTATAAGGTCAAAAGGGGCAAGGTTACCTCCCCTCTCTCTGCTTTGCCCGCCCAGAGAATTGCCCCCCCCCCCCATGAGAAAGAGACATCATGGCTTTCAAACGAACAAATCATCAACCATCTCTTTGTTAATTTGGCACTCAACAATCAACAGATTTCCCATCCCCCACAACACTGTCACCTGCAACCAGAAGTAAAGACTAAACCAATGTCTTGGTTTCGGGTCCAATGTCTTGGTGACAGGAGACCACATAATCGTTATATAGTACCCATTTTTATTAGCCATTTCACACAATTTAGAAATACAAAATTGTGCAGGAACAATAGGCCTGTATTATATTATGAGCGTTATTTGGAAGAAAGTTGAGGTGTGGCTGACTTTAGCCCACTAATTTCATTAGAGTTATGCTCTTAACAGTGGATCCCCCATTCGAACCACCTTGTCCGATCGTTCCATTTGGGTGACCCAGTCGAGAACTGTCCACCACACCACGCCCCCCTCCCCTTTCCCCTTCTCACACACAGCTTCTGACGGCAAGCGGGGGCACCTGCCACCTGTAGCTGCAATGAAGGGGGCACCAATTTGCTAATTCCCCAAACATATAGATTTTTTGTGCTTGTGCCGCCCCCCATGTGTCATGAAAAGATTCCTGGTTTGCCTGTGCCAAAAACCACCACTGAATGATCACCCGGGTTCTTCAAAGCAGCCATCTCTCCATGCAGGCCACCAAACCTCAAGACAAAGTTGTCTTCCCCATACATCTCTGGCCACTTTATCTGGATAAGCTTTATACAAGGGTGGGGCAAATGTTACTGGTGTCTGCCTAGCATTCAGATGTTGAGTAGTCTTTCTGACTTTCTGAGTTTATCATCAGATAGCAACAGTCTTTTGCACATTTTCTTGCCAGCAGTGCTCATCACTGATGTTCTGGTCAGAGTTATCTCTGCTCAGAGATGCCATGGTGCTAGGTAGTGCTGATGAGCAAGCTATGCTTAATTTTTTTGACTAGATTGACTAGCTAGCGCTAATGGGAGCTTTGTTTGCAGAGTCGGGCTGTAGCCTACCAGTCTCTCCCTGTGACCTCGCAACCCTGGGGACAGGTGGCACAGCGAGTAGCTGTGTTTTGTGTTTTCTTTGATACAAATAAATAAGTTTTCATCTTAAATTGGTGCCTAAAAATGTATCAGAATGCAGGAAAAGAAGTTTTTAATGTCCATTCTGAGCCAGGAAAAACCCAAAATCCCAGCAACAGTTGTAAAGACAACACTAGCCATCTTAGGAGGGCAAACCACCTGTCAAACTGCTGAATGACAATTTTTGCAGCATGTGCCAGATGTATGGCATCACTTTTACTGTCCCATTTAAATGCCTTTGTCAGAGATGCACCTATATCTTCACAGAACGAAAGAAGGAGCTTGCAGGTCCGGGATCTGCGCAAAGATCCTCTCCGTTAATCTTGTAGTGTTCCCTCTAGCATCAAATCTAAAGCAAAGCTGCTCTATCGTTAACCTGTACAGATGAGCCAGATCAGCCAGCTTAAAGAGGAACTGAACTGAAAAACTAACTTTTGATAACTTGTTGGTTATGATAATTACAAATGAATTACACTAAAAAAAATTATTTAAAAAATCAATATAGCTTTTTTTTAAGCAACACAAAAATTGCGTTTGTTAGTATTAGAACGCTGATAATATCGATGACGTCACTGGCATGGTAGGACCTGCGAAGGTATACAGGCATCGGCTGCAGCACATAATATACACACAAGAAAAAGTCATTTTAATGGCTCGGATTATGCATTTGAGCCTGTGAGGGACAGGCCTGTAGTGTCTGACTACCACCACATGGGGGACAATCAGTTTCAGGCTCCACTGAAGTACAAGATCGCTTGGTGACAGCCTCCAGTGACAGTGACCAATGTGTGTGTGTGTTTGGGCGCAGCTTACTGTCATGCACCCTCCTTTATTGTATCCAAGCACATTATGCATTTTAGGAAATAGACTGCTAATACATCGTGTCCATTTAGAGAAAATAGAAAAACATGGTTAAAGTCCTGTTCGTTTACGAAAATAGAGGCAGATATATGGAAAATGTAATAGGACGCATTAATCTAATGGGATCGCTTATTAGCTGCACGTAGGAGAGTTACCCCAGTTTGACCATAGATGCACGGAGGATTCACGAGTTTTGCGGAGTTGGCAGATTTTTACTATGGAACTAGCAGCTGTTTCTGCATCAACAATGGGCCCTGAGTCGGCGAACATCCGCTAGCTTCATGGGGGGGGCGTTGGATTCTGTGGTTTAGTTAGCGGCTAACATCCGCTAGCTTCAGGGGGACGTTGATTTCTGTGGTTTAGCTGAGACGGCGAACATGAGCTAGCTTCACTTTTCGCTAGCGGCTAGTAAACACATTATTATCAATCTGTGATATCGTCGAAGTCTGGGTTTATTTCTACAGTCTATGGTCGGAGTGCTAGCTTGGGGAGTTTGTCATAAGAGCTGCCATCGTATTTAGCTGCTAGCCCTTTCCCTCGGTCGGATTGTTGGTATCTAGCTTGGTGTTGTGTCTCAGTAATGCCCAGTGTGTCCGTCTGTTTTGTTGAACGCTATAAAGCCGACACGTTGGGCTTTATTTTTGTAAGTGAATATGTTCGTGTTTTCTGTATGTGACAACAACGTTACACCCAGCCCTTTGCCTAGTAGACTTAAGAGTAAGCTGACAACCGGTAAACATACCGCTAACTACCTCTCTGTACTCTGCCTGCCGTGAGCGTTTCAGCGCCCGGTCTGCGGCAGGTAGCATCGGTGGTGTTACTAGCCGGTGGGTTATCGGTCTGCCCTGCACTGGAGCCTGCAGGCCTCAGGTTTCAGTCTGTTGGACTTAACCTCTACAGTGACGCTGTTGTATCAGAAGCACAGCTTTCCAAATAGTCTGTTGCTAAAAAATGCTCCAGACTGGAAATCCAGGGGCTGTCAGAGGGCTAGCCCGTTTTAAGGCAGCTAGCTGCTAGCCATGAGTTGAGGACTGTTTTTTTCCTTGTCAAAGGTAGCCTGTGGAAATGTGTCGTAACCCCAGCTGCCTTAGCCCTATACGGGTCCTTACTGCAGCCAGGGCCAAAACAGTATGACCCCCCCAGACTTCTTTCTTTCCGTTTCCCAAGCCATATGTCCGCTAGCCTCCGACTCTTTGTATGCTGTTCCTATGGCTGCGCTGCTAGTGCTAGTTAGCCACGGAGTAGCTTACCATGCCAGTGACGTAGTAGATTGTGGAATTCCAACATGGCGGCGCCCATGTAACAAAAACATCACTTTCAACTTGCCATTTTATCCCTTTTAACAAATTTACCCATTTTAATAATTGTACCAGTGAGAAGAAATAAAATACATCTGTTATATCACCATTATTAAAATTCCAGTTCAGTTCATCTTTAAAGATGACAAGATGCTGTGCTGTCACTGAGGTGTACTTCCTCAATGTATTATGTATTTCAATGTATAACAATAATTGACTTCTCATGGTTACTAGGATCTAGAGTATGTTCGTTATTGCATATGGGTCCAATGGGATAGGAGATTTTGAGTAACTGCAGGCATCCATTCAAACAAAATGGTGGCCACGGGGTGGGTGTTTGCAATGGCCCAATCACCAGTTTTGTTCCCAATGCATCTATCAACACATCTGCCATTTTTTGTGCTTTTATCACAAAATCAACAATTGTTTCAGTTTATTTTGCTATGCCGCCCCACTACTGTAGCCTTCTCAGTCACACAGGCAGTATATGTAGCACATCAACATCTGCAACTATTATTTTCTTTAAATGCCCATGAGAAGTACGACCCTGAATCGGGCTATTTACATATATTTTACATAATGTGCTGCTATTTACATATACCTCTCATGTGTACTGATGTGATTGTAATGATGCAAACATTTATTCCTCACCTTAATCCATAAACATATAAACACAGTTGCTGATGTTCGGGAGCAAGGGTGGAAAGATTGAGAATTTTTAATGCATAAAACATCTTGGGAACATTATTGACTCTAATCATTCCATTCATTAAACATAAATAAACCGTAAGTGGGTGCACCCAGGGGGGCCATAAAGACTGGCCAAAGTGTGCATTTTTAATAATGTTTCACCACATAAAAATGTAGGGCAACATTGACATTAACATTTAATGTTAAATTTAAAGAAATTAAAATGAGTATACATATGTATATATATATATATATATATATATATATATATATATATATTTATCTCCCCATTATAAAACCAATGTTAAATGTAAAGTTATTTAGCGGGTACTGACATCAAAGCCCAGCTTTGATGTCAGTTTTTTATTGGTACACCCCGTCTGTCACTACAGTCAGACCTTTGGGTTGTCCATGTACAACTATAACTTGAGCTCATTTAGTTTCTGGAGAAAATACACTAAACCAATTAGCAAAATCAATTTAGTTATTATAATGGACAATAGCATTCTTTTTTATTTTGAGTAATTTAAAATGAGCCTGCATTATTTAATACATTGCCATAAAACAAATGCTATAAAGCACATACATTTCGAGAAATGGTTTCTTCTTGGAAAGAAGAAAGCATTGTGGATTAGTTAAGTGGATTAGTTACAAAATGTTGATAAAAATAAAGCTCTAAAAAAATCACAAATGTAAATTCTTAAACATAAAAATGTAAGCAAACCAAAGTTTATAGTCTATTGAGGAGCAATGTTCTTTTCCAGTCACTCAAAATGATGTAACCTGCTGCAACGGGACCAACTGATTTCCATGCATTACTTGCCATGACGTGTGTGTGTGTTTTGTTCTTGTCTTTGAATTAAAACATGTTTGCGTCTGTGTCTTCTCAGTCCTGACCTTTCTGCTGTAGGCAATTGCAATTCTGTGTGTGTGAGTGTGTGTTTGGGTTCTTTTCATTCTACGATTAATTGTCAGTTGCAGCTTTGCTGTGACACACACACTCTCTCTCTCTCTCTCACACACATACATACATACACACACATATATTGCCAAATGGACTTCAATTTCTGGTCATTTAAAAAAAAAAAAAGAATTGAAAATGATTTTTAAGATATTTTTCTATGTTGCTGCAAATGTGCTAAAAAGTTTTTTAGAGACATTAAGAAGTTGTCAAGAGGGGACATTGCTATCCTTGAGTGATGTCTACATACCAAAGAGGGGATGTCCATATACTGGAATGGAGCTGTCTATAGCTATTCTTTCAATGAATGAGAGTTTGTCTACAATGACTTTCTGTGTTTCTTTCAAAAAAATGATAATTTAAATGTTGCGAAAATAATCATGGCCATTTTATCTGAGAATAAATGTATTACTTGCAAATCAAAAGAAATTTGCTGCATGTATTAATATCAAGGACTGTAGAATTAGCATCACAATTGACTTTATCTAGGCTTTAATTATATAAAATTAAGTTACATTTTAAAATATTAAAGTTACATTCAATAGATTGATTATAACAGTGCACAATTTTAATTTTGGCTAAGGAAAATTCATACTGGATAAAGGATACATTATTATATTCTACGGAGCCCCTGAGGTGACATGGAGTGGAAAAAAAAAATCAAGGAAAAAAAAATTGATAAAAAAAATAATAAAATATATACTGGAACAATTACTTTTGCGAGATCTTGACTTTGTTTTGTGAGATATTGAGTTTTATTTGCAAGTTCTTGCAAATCCAACAAACAATGAGAATAACCTAGCGCGTTAATAACAATAATGTATCCTTTATTAGTCCCACAAGGGGAAATTACAATTTACGCTCTGTTGTTATTACACACATGCCTGATCTACACACGCAAACTAACGGAGAGATGTCAGAGTGGGGGGGCTGTACATGGAAAGGCACCCCAAGCAGTTGGTGGTTCCGCCAACATACTTTGGTCCGTTTGTGGACTTGAACCGGCGACCCTCCGGTTCCCAACTCAACTCCCTACGGACTGAGCTACTGCCACCCTTTGGTTGTCTAAATAAATCTTTGTTTGTTTTGATAAGCCTTACTAATTAATACATGCCAAAGTGAAGTGTTTTAATGGACATTGTTGTTGACTGTCAATGACTGCAGGCTAACCTTAGTAGCTAGCTAGCTAAACGTTGGATAACTAAGAAGATTTAATCATGTTGGGCTTCCAGCTAGATAGCTAGCTAGCTAGGTTAGCCTTATTGTTTGTTGGATTTGCCAGGACTTGCAAATAAAACTCGATATCTCGCAAATAAAGGTAAAGATCACGCAAAAGTGATTGTTCCAGTACATGTTTTATTAATTTAAATTATTTTATTTTTTTTAAATAAATAAAACCTCAATGCCAAAGTCAAGATCTCCTGTACATGTTTTACTAATTAATTTTTTTTTTTCAATTTTCTTTACTCCTTGATTTTTTTTCCCCCACCATGTTACCTTGGGGGCTCCGTAATATTCTTCTCTATGATTGTTTATGAGATGTGAATATTATCATGCGTTTTCTCTTTATACTTTCATAAATATTATAATAAAAAACACTTTCCAATCCTAGGCAGGTGACAGAAAAATTCATTTTTATTTCATATTTCTCTGTAGTAGTGTCTTAAAATATTATAACTTTCATGCTTATTATATATATTCATATCTTGCTTGTCATATATTCTTACATGCTTATTATATTTTATAATCTTATATGCACATTTAACAATACTGTGTTTCTCTTTGATCTCCCTCTTTTTCTGTGTTGCTGCTGTTTCTTACAAGAGGTCGTAAATGTCTCACTGTTGTATATCACAAGCAGTAAATATCTTAGCTTTGGAGGTCACTCAGAGTACACTTCGCCCTAGCGACCTGCACTTTGCCCTGGTTTTTCTCAACGTAGGCATAGCCCAAATAACAGATGTCCTTGTTTCAACAATTGTGAATAAAGAGACAGAGCTGCAGAGAAATCGCTGAAGTTCCACCAGAGCCTTGCTGCAGATAGGAGTCTCTTCGCGTGACCTTCCCTCTTGCAATTGTCTATCAAACTGCTCATTTGCCGTCTGAGTCTCTTTTCTTGCTTGACCGTGTTTATTTAGTAAGTTAAAGTGTTATGAACCTGACATTTTCTGGTGCCGAAACCCGGGAGTCAACAGCTGAGAGGACCAGGACCGCGCTCGATCAAGGCCGGAGAATCTGTTAACAGCCGTCCACCCTTTGCGGGATGGGGCCATAGGTTGATCCGGCGCTGCCCTGCTCTTTTCGGTGACGACTTCCACGGTCAAGGAGCGAACAGACACGGGTAATTGATGCAGTTTTTATGCTTCTGAGTGGACACACGTTCTACTGCAGGAAAGGTGCACAGGGGGCCTGGGGTCCCGTTATTGCAAGCTAAGTGAAAGTATCATTGATGTTTATTCTTACGGTCTGGGACCATATTGAGTAATATATTCTGTTGCCTGGGGCCAGATATAAAGCTTGAAGTAAGTGTAAAGTTGGTGTTTATTTTCGGTCTGGTGCACAGCTGAGGTGATAACAGGGAAATATCAGTTGATATTTTCAATGCGACATTTTTCCCCGAGCGGGGAAACCGGTAATGTCTAGAGGCCATTCTGATTAATTTCAGAAGTTCGGCAGGGTGATCACATGCTTTTTGATAGCGCTATCTTGTGAGTTTGTTGTTCTGTGAATTTGTTTTGTGTTTTTACTGTTTTGTGTTTTTGCTGTGACGCTATGTGTGTTGATTCATAGCGGGTTACTGTTTTGTGTTTCTGTTGTTACGCTATGTGTGTTGATTCATAGCGGGTTACTGTTTTTTGTTTTTGCTGTTACGCTATGTGTGTTGATTCATAGCGAGTTGTTGTGTTGTTTGTGACCATTTACTATTTGTTTGAAAACAATAAGGTTGGTGCTGCACAGCGGTTTATTGTGATAACTTGTGGTTCTTTGTGGGATTTTGCTTAGACCAATGCAACAGGTTGGTGCAGTGCATTTTTTGTGGGATTTGTGAGTTGTGAAGTAAATTTGGGAGGAGATATGGGTCAGAAACAGAGTGTAAAAGTCCCTAAAGATGTGAAATTTATGGAAAAAATCTTCCCGGGAAGCATAGTATTTGTGAAAGAATGGGTAGATGAGTATGGTTTTGATGGAAAGCACAGATAAGCGTCTGTGAATGGTTTACTAGAGCAGGCAGGCACAGAGATTGAGAGAAAGAAAAAAGAGAAAGAATTAAAAAAGGGACCAGCTACAAAATGTGCTATAAAAGACAAAATTCCAGGTACAGAATGTACTGTAAAAGACAAAGGTCCAGGTATAGAATAAAAAAATAATATAAAAATATTATTTTTATATTAATATTTTTATATAATATAAAAAAATAATTAAAAAAGGGTCAGGAACCACGGAGGGCTCGCTGATCCCACTCTGAAGTCCAAACGAAAAGGAAGCAATTTCAAACAGCGGGGGTAAGTTGAAGTTTCATTTAAGTTGAAGTTTTGCCTATAAACAATTTGAATTGGATATTGAGACACTTTGTGGGACAGATATTGACCGTGGTTCCACTGAGGGTAGTCGGTGAAAGTATATCTTTTGTTTTGGGAAATTTTGGGTTCTGTACAAAACAGGAGAAAAAGGTTTTTTGTTGTCACCCAGATTGTTTGGTGTGACAGAGAAAAAGAGCCAATTGACATCATTGCATCCAATACGGACTAGAACGGGGTGACGAATAGATTTCAAAATCATACAGATAAACAGTCATCATAGCTGCTTATCAGGAATTTCATCGAAAAGAAATCTATCACAGATAAACAGTCATTGTAGCTTAAATGGAGTTACAGCTGTTTGCAGGTTTTCCCGCAAAGTTTACCGAGAACTAAACTAGGCCGTATAGTGACGATTATACGTAAAAGAAGTACTTCGGCTGCTTGTTAACTATTTTTGGAAATGTATAACAAGAGCACAAAATCACACGTTTCTTCAGGCCCGGTAATGGATGGAATGATGACGAACCATGGTCCGCAGGCTTTAGAATGCTTGGTTTATTAGGACAACAAAACACAGGTTTCCTGAACATGGTTCTTTAAGTTACAGGTAAACTTCCAAATCCTGCTAAAACAGGATTTAGACGAAAAAGAAAAATTATTGAGAGGGGGAAAGACTATTAGCACCCAAGATCTGATTCAAATAGAAAAAAAACAAAGAATGTTTTAGTCAGTGGATGAAAGAAGCCACTCGTAGGGAAAGGAAACAGATAAAAAAAACTAGTTACTAAGGAGGGAACAGGTAATGCTGTTGAAATACAGAAAGGAGATATAAACACTGTCACTAATGCATTTTCCCTCTATCCGAGTCTTAAAGATGGCGATCAGCTGCTCGACCCACCACCACCCTACCCTCCTCCAACATCCAGGCCGAAGGGAGAAACACCGTCAGTGTCTCCCCCAGAAGCAAGCACCAGGAGGGGACCAGATCCCACACAGCACCCACCTCGCTGCACGCTCTCTCTCTACAAGCAGCCACGGCCTCTCCCCCACCTACATCTGACAATAACAGCAGCATCAGGTACGGTCATCCAATGCTACAACTCATCTGAAAAAGCTGAAAAGAAGAAAACTAACTTTGCCAGTGTCAACGTTGGCTGGAGGGGGGGGGGCAAAAGCAAAGGCGAAGCGAGAGGAAGAGGCAGAGGGCGAGGTGGAGGGCAAAGGGAGGAGGGGAAAGGGAGTGGTGGAGAGTCTGAGCCAGTCTGCACCGGATAAGGGAAGTAAAAATGCAAAAAACACACACTAACTAATCTGCTTGCAATTAAGTAAATGCTTTCACACGCTACAGCCCATAAACATCACACTCTTCCACGCACGATAGGGAGAATTCTAGACACAATATTGTCACCTAGGGAAAGAAAAACTTGTAGAAGGTGTTTCTACGTATGCAATGTTTTTATCTGAGGTGTATGAATTGGCTACTACGATCTTAAAGGTGTAGGGAAGGGATGTAGAGTTTTTGGTTTATTTTCGGTTTACAAATTATGTGCAAATTATGTCCAAAAATCTTTATTTTGCAAATCAAAAGCTTCCTAGTAGAGTAGTTCTTTAAAGGGGTGCAAGTGGAGCAATTGTCCCAGAAATTTCTATCTCCCATGGATGTGTGTACATAGGGATCTAAATGATTCAGAGCAGGAGAGAAGGGAAAAATGGTTTTTGCTCTCTCCTGTGTCCAGTGAATTTGTTAGGTAGGGATCTAATGTTCGGAAGAGGAGTTATCTCAAGCTCCTACAGGTCTCAAGGTTGTGAGATTAGAAGTCACAGCCAGTCTGACTATGTTTTCACATACACACACACACATCTTAGCTGATTTTTTCAGTGGTATATCTCTCTCTGGGTCAGGCTGCAGGCCTGCTGCATGAGGCCAGAGATGTGATTTAACCCCTTGCTGACTTCATGTCAGAACTAAACTTACATTCCACTTATTTTGTCTCATCAGAAACAGAGGACGTTTGTTGAAGATTTTTTTTGAAGAAGATACAGATGAACTTGAGTGTGCTTACATGTACTGGCTTGAATATAGATGTGCAGTAGAAGTAACCTTGATAAGAAGAGAATGTTTTTCAGAATCCAGCACTCATAAGCTCATATCTCTCTTTTGTCTAACCTCCCACAGATCAGTGGAGAAACTTGGGACACTTTGTCCTAGACTGTGACCAGATGACTGACTGGACTGAAACCGTGGAGGGGGACGTTCACACCTCCCTTTCCACGGGAGTTTATCGGAAGCTTCGGAAGATGTGACCGCCGCGCGCAGTGTGTTCCAGCGGAAAGAAGCTGGCAAACACACACACACATTTTTTGATTAAGCTGTGAATGTTTCCCCCACAGAGATCTCACCATTGCTGTCCCAAGTGCCGACGCACCTGTGGGAAGCGCATAAATGTGATAAATCTCATAACAATTGTCAGCCTGATGTCATCAAACCGCGCACAGACTTCAGGCCCAAAAATTATCAGTAGCCTCTGAAACAAGATGGAATCCGACCGGTCTTTAACTCTCTATTGAAAGCAGTAGTTATTGTTCCATGTCGCACGCCTATTTTCCCTGTCAAGAAAATTCATGATAAGGGGAAACCGCTCAAATGGCGTTTTGTTCAGGA
This sequence comes from Etheostoma spectabile, assembly GCF_008692095.1. Classification (NCBI taxonomy): domain Eukaryota; kingdom Metazoa; phylum Chordata; class Actinopteri; order Perciformes; family Percidae; genus Etheostoma; species Etheostoma spectabile. The sequence continues at coordinate 109,260 of NW_022603352.1, forward strand.
CCTCAAAAGCAGTAAATGCAGCGGTCCACGCACGTGCACCCAACGTACCACACCGTACACTAGGCTATTCTTCAAGGAATTCCAGGGGGGCACAATATTTTTCTGTTGTTTGTTTGTCTATTGTTTTTTTTTCAGTGTTCCAGTGGACAAAGACAGCCAATTCTGGTTTGCATTCCTGTTGGATGGTAAGGCATACATTTTCACACGTTTAGAACAAGTATTTGTTGACAGTCCAACGGTCTATAACGAAGCTCTGAGAGAGAGAGCCTTGAGAGATTAACTATTACACTATTACATTTTTAGTGTCACCTGGCAGCAGAGGGGCACAAAGCAAAAACATGCAAGAAAACTTCCCCAGACTGAGAAGGATGTATGGCTGTTAGATGGTGCAACTTGTGTTAGTGGCCTATATCAGAGAGATGACGGGCCCTGCTTACCTTAGAATTGGTAACTAAGATGAGCCATGGCGGGGGCCATGTCTCAAATGGGAGGAACAGAAGGTGTTTCACACCTTCAAAGGTTTCAATTCTTACTTAATTTTTTTTTTTTTAATAATAATGATAATCCACAGGGAAATGTGAGATCTAAATGGGTAATAAAAGCATGGGCGGGGCCATGTGCCAAAGGGGCAAGGGCTATTATTGTTAATGACAACATGGTCTTCACAACATTTGCATAAAGGGTAAATTTTGTAAAGCGGGCATTTGAGCATATCATGATGAAATTTGTTGATCTCACACCGTCAGAGGGGAAAAAGTCGGTTGTCAAGAGATAGCCACACGTTAAGAACAAAACTATGTACTAGGAATGAGGGTAAGAACGCGCAGTAACCTCCGTTTGAGACCCTTTTTGGCAGACCACCCTGTGTGAGTGTTAGAAGCTTCTAGGGCTTCTGGGCTCTGTGTGAGCATAAGATGTTAGAGTAGGGTGTACAACTGTCTTCTGCTCTCTCTGACATAAGAATCCAGGTTTCTGCTGCCTTGCCCTACCCAGCTGGAGGACCGCTCCACATGCTGCAGCCTGGAGATTTCGTGGTCGTGAGAAACTTCAGGAGGAAGAACTGGCAGTCCAAACACTGGCAAGGTCTCACCCAGGTTCTTCTGGTCACCCACTGCAGTGAAGGTTGCTGAAGAGGACAACGCGGGTCCACGCATCACACTGCAAGAGGGTTCCAGTACCGGAGGACAAGCCAGTCCCGCCAGACGCCCGGAAATCCGTGACCTGACGTGAGGCGTTCTGTGTCACCAACGTTGCAACACGACACACACCAGAAATGAGGCAGTGGTAAAGACTGACTCCGACGGTGTGTCACGTGCTGGTGGACAAACCTCTGACACCAGAAGAAGTCCACGATACCAGCACCACAGCGGTACTGCACCGCTCAGCCACCCACACACACACACACAGCACTTTCCTGAAGGGCACAGCACTCGCTGTGACGATGGAAGAACACAGGAAGAGAAAGACATGGTGTATGACACAAATGTATTCTTGTTTTCTGTTTTCTGTCTGTGGTTGTGGGGGTGCATTTATTAACCAGATATGATAGAGCTAAATCTGACCAATATAATGAATGCAATAATGATGATATATTAAACCAACTGTAAACAAACTTTTGACCTTATCTTGGCCAAAAGGGCGGCCGCTCCTAAGGGAGGGTCGAGAAGGAATTTTCCCTTTCAGAAGAAAAAGTTTTCGCCTTCTCCTTGATGTACAACCTTCCTGTGAGTACATGTGTTGATGTGATTATTGAAAACCATAAACTGGACAGATAATTGCTGATGTTTGATAAATGTACAACAGGAGGGAAATGACAGAGAAATTCATTTTTATTTCATATTTCTCTGTAGTAGTGTCTTAAAATATTATAACTTTCATGCTTATTATATATATTCATATCTTGCTTGTCATATATTCTTACATGCTTATTATATTTTATAATCTTATATGCACATTTAACAATACTGTGTTTCTCTTTGCTCTCCCTCTTTTTCTGTGTTGCTGCTGTTTCTTACAAGAGGTCGTAAATGTCTCACTGTTGTATATCACAAGCAGTAAATATCTTAGCTTTGGAGTTCACTCAGAGTACACTTCGCCCTAGCGACCTGCACTTTGCCCTGGTTTTTCTCAACGTAGGCATAGCCCAAATAACAGATGTCCTTGTTTCAACAATTGTGAATAAAGAGACAGATCTGCAGAGAAATCGCTGAAGTTCCACCAGAGCCTTGCTGCAGATAGGAGTCTCTTCGCGTGACCTTCCCTCTTGCAATTGTCTATCAAACTGCTCATTTGCCATCTGAGTCTCTTTTCTTGCTTGACCGTGTTTATTTAGTAAGTTAAAGTGTTATGAACCTGACAGCAGGTTTCAAATCATGCATCAACCACACTATGTTGTGGTTGTTGAGCATCTTCAAGGCATTCATTTTAAACTCAGTCATGACTAGAACTGCAAGCCGTTATGACGGCGTCCACGCCTCCCGGCGCCAGTTGCCCACAACGACCCGGGGAGCGTGTGAAAGCGGAACCAAAGCGGGGAGGCAAACATTGTGAAATATTGAGAGGTGTGAGCCACATGGTATGTTGCAGTTGCAAATATCCCATTGACATTGATTGAGTAAAATGGACAAAACTGGTCTACGTTGACTATAGCGCCCCCTAATGGCCGATCTTCACCAAATTTAGTACAGAGACTCAGAGCAGCATGCCGAACAAGCATCTCAAGGTTTGTGCTGATACCAATTCATTTGGCCGAGTTATTATAAAGTTTGTGTTTGGTAGCTAGCTAGGAAAATTTGTTTGGTTGACAAATGCACATAGTTTAATGTAGCAAAATTCTTTTAATAACTTTTAGTCAGTTCCATCAAGAGATGCTAAGTACCAGGTTTTGTTCTGATTGGTCACACGGCCTAGGAGGAGTTTGAAAATGGTTTTGCACATTGCGCTATATTGCAAAAAAAAACTATTAGTTGAAATGGACGGGGCCTAGATCAGCGATTTAGCTTAATTCAAGGAACACGTGGATATAAGGTTTTCTAATGTGTAATGTAATGTGTGTAATTTTTGGTAGGTGAGGTCCATGACCCATTGTACATCTACCCTGTAAATTTAAAGTTGCTCACATTAGTGTAAGTGGTGAATCCTAATGTAGGTCCCATAGGCCACGCCCAATTTGATCAATTAGTACCCAACTGTAGGGGTGATGGTACCCTAGATTTTACCCTCCAAATTTCGTAAAAATCAGATGAGCCGTTCATGAGATATAAACTTTGTAGTTGTAGTGCCCCCTAGTGGCCAATTTTCGTACAATATGTGGGTCAAAAGAGAATCAAAACTTTCAAAGGGCAAAGTTTGTTTTTATTGTTTTTATAATTCTTTGCGAAATCACTATTTTTCTCACATGAAAGTCTAGGTGGAACTGGGCACAACCTATATCAGTCGATTCAGTTGGATCAAGGGACCATGAAAATATATGGTTTTTGAATGTGCGATGTGAGTTATAAGGCCGAACACGTGTTTTTCCTGCTATAGCGCCACCTAGTGTACTTTTTGGAATCTGAGTAGTGTATCCGATTGTATACCCCCTGAAAGTTTCACCTGTGTAACTTGTACATGTAGGCTGCAGTATGACTTAACGAAAAACAGGGTGGAAAAATTAAAATCTTTTATTTTAATTATCTTTTATCCATTATCTTTAATGTAACTATAATTACCGCTGTTCATCCTTCACCCAACCAGCACTGGCAGGTGTCCGCCCACCAGGAGCCTGGGTCTGTCCAAGGTTTCTTCCTTAAAGGAAGTTTTTCCTCGCCACTGTTGCACTAAATGCTTGCTCTTGAGGGAATTATTGGAATTGTTGGGGCTTTGTAAAATATAGGGTGGTCTAGACCTACCCTATCTGTAAAATGAGATAACTCTTGTTAGGGGTCCAAGTCCAAGGGGGGAACAGATCCAGTGGAGCTGTGGAACCCTATTGCTTTCCTAAAGATTACTATTTTTCTCTGCATAAAACTGATACTACAGCCTAAACTGTACATGGTGGTGGTGGGTGGAGGAGCTGTTTTTGGGACTGGTCCAGAACCCTGCACGGACTTCGGACAAAAATTTCAGCCGTTTCCACCACCAGGTGCTGCTAAAGCAGAAGCAAACGCAATTGGCCTTATAACTCCCAAACCGTCGCACAAAAAAACACACATATCCACGCGTTCCCTGAATTCAGCAGAATCTCCTGATAAAGGCCATGCCCATTTCCACCTAGACATTTATGTGCTAAAAAGCGCAATTTGTCGTAAACCTACTTTTTCAAACTCCTCCTAGATTGTGCAACTGATCTGCACGAAACTTGGCATCTCCAGACCAACCTGACAAATGGGTTTTTGCCTTGACTCCCACATTACACATTAGAAAACCTTACATCCATGGGTTCTTTGAATCGAGCTGAATCAGTTAATATAGGCCCCGGCCACTTTGGCTAAAAAGTCTTCGCAATATCGCGCAATGCACTACAACAATTTCTGCAAACTGCTCCTAGACCGTGCAACCGATCTGCATGAAACCTGGTACTTAGAATCTCCAGATGGAGCTGACCGAAACACATCAAAAGAATCTTGCTATGTTAAACTATGCGCAATTGACTACCAAACAAAATTTGGTTATTAGCTACAAAACACAAACTTTAGCATATCTTTGCCATATTAAATGCTATCACCAAAATACCTGATATTATTGTTTTTGTTTTACATGCCACTCTGAGCCACTTTACCAAATTTGGTGAAGATCAGCCATTAGGGGGGCGCAATAATGAATGTAGAAGCGTTTTGGCAAATAACCCAATGCATTTAAACGGGAAATATCTGCCGCAGTAAATGCTATCATCACAAAAGTTTATTGTTTAAAATGCTAGGCTCTATACCAGATTTGGAGATAATAGGCCTTTAGGGGGCTCTATAATTGAGGTAGAAGCATTTTGGCCTTTACATTGTAATTCACCACACACTTTGCAAGTTGCACATAGTAAGGTTTCCTGACATTTGCCACGCCTCTGTCGTGCTTTAGGTTCTGCTTTTGCATGGTCATCTTTTGCGGGGTCATTAGGGGCAACATGCATCGGAGGCGACTCGTGCCGTGGAGGCTTCGACCCCTTTCATAACTGATTGCAGTTCTAGTTATGATTTGATACTATAAATAAAACTGAAATGAAATTGAATTGAATGCCCCACAGCTCGTGTGAAAAATACACCTTGTGCATATTTGTAGCAAAGCAGTGAGCCACTTCTCAGACGCTCCTGGGACACACTGCGTTGTAAGTGGTTGAATAACAAGCATTGTCTTGAATGGACGCAATTGCTGAACTCAGACAGTAATAAATAACTAAATAAAACAAGAAGCAAAAAAGATCCATCATCTGTAGCTGCTGCAATCCTGTAAAAAAAGGAAAAAAAAGAGAAACAATTACTGGCTCCTGGTTGCCTTGGAAAGACCCCAAGCATGTTAGATATGAGAGGTAAACACACATAAGTGCACATAAGTGCACTCGCCTGTCTCCTAAAGAAATTTCGTCATAACCCTAATTGAAATCAAAACCAGCACATCTGAAACATCCTTACACCAATGAGTCAGAGACAGCCTAATTATTTTACTAGATGAGATGGCCCCTCTCACTGTTAAGACTTCCAGTCCTCAGCAGAATGTTTAATTAGCTTCAGCTCCTTTTTTCTTTGTATTTATTTCTGGGTCCTTGTGTTACTCTTTTTATGTAAGTTTATCTGCTGTTTCCTCTGTTGCGGATATCAAGCTTTTATTAAAAATCAGACATTCATTCTGTGTGTTCCCTGATCAGGGCATGAATTTCATGGCAACCATGGCCGAGTTAGTAAACTTGGAGCAATCTGCCTTTGGTTGGTTTGGTTTGGTTTCACATCTGGAAAAATCAAAGAGTACCAAATTGTTATAATCATTATAAATCAAGCAAAACGTCCAGCCCTGTTATTGGTCGGATTTGTCTGGGAGCGGGAGCAAGAAAGTAAATACAGAAAGAAGGTCCTATGTTCTGGTCTAGTGGTCAAACCAACTCATTGCAAATTTAGCGGCTGCTTGTTTTACTACAGAGATAAGAGCAGAGATGCCAACTTTTCCCCAAACCTTGGAGGGAGATGTGGGGGGGGGCAACCCATATTTTGCCATATTAAACTTTTTTTGAAAAAATGAATGGCACTTTCTGGAGAATTTTGTGCAAAGAAAATGGAGAAATCAAGTCTTACATGATATGTGCAAAACTGTAGGGTTAAGAGCCTTTGCATTGTTGTAGTATCAACAGGTATTAGGACATTTAGCATTTACATTATTCACATTATTACTTCTTATGATATAAGACTGACCCAGACAAGTGCCAAACATAATGAGCCACTGAAGAGCAGTGGCATATGTCAGCAACAGCTGAGAAGATTTGGGTCTGTGGTGAACGGTCCAGGGGTCCCTGGTGAAGGGCCAGGGACCTAAAGTTTAT